>NC_134353.1:576880502-577180502 GCF_048569485.1 Anomaloglossus baeobatrachus | reverse complement strand
ACCTATTTAGCTGAGCAGTTTATCCCAAAACACTGCCACTGTGGATTGATCTTTTGCTGCCAGACCTCTGACATCATATGACCGTCCTTTTACCTTGTCCCTTTGCTCTGATTCGCTACTGATTCGCTGACTGCAGACTGTGACCTTACTATGCCTCTGCCTATCCCCTTAATCTTGATGTGCTCTCCTGGTACCTGACCCTGGAATGTTTGACTACCCTGCCTTTTGACTCGTCCATGTAGTAACTAGTGTCACATTAAGACTGGCCATACATTTTTTTCCATCCCACCAGTATGGATCCTATTCATACACTGTGCGATCAGGTGATGAATCTGACCCGGGTGGTTCAGGATCTGGCCAAGGAGCACAAAAGACTATAGACGTTGTAGTCCCAGTTGCAGGGTCAGTTATTCAGTGCAATGGGTGCCTTTCAAAGCCCTCTGATGTAAGCAGCAGCTTAACGCCTGTATCTTCTGATGTGCAGTTGGACTCTCCCAAACCAGTAATGTCCATTCCTAAAAAAAAATTCAGGGGAGAAAAAGCTCAGTTTACGCTGTTCAGGGAAAGATGCAGGCAATTTTTAACTCTGCAACACCAGTCTTTGTGGAATGAGTCTCAGCGGGTGGGAATAATCATATCCCTGGGTCCTCAGACTTTGGCATTTTCTTTGCCCACACAAGCCACAAAACGGTCATCTGTTGAAGTCTTTTTTGACGCCTTAAGGTTAATATACAGTGTGTCCACCCATATCCTGTACACCGCTATTAACTTGAGAACGGTGGCAGCTATAGGCATAGAAGTGGTGTCTAGGTATAGTAAAGTAGCCCTGCGCTACGCAATGAAACCACCTATTGCGCCACCTGGTGGAAAACAACAGAGTTGGCATTTTTATCTTGAAAATGGAATGAGATAGAGAAAAAAAGTGAATTACAAAGTTGTAGGGCATCATCATATTCAATACGAATCGACACCTTGCATGCAGAAATGCTATTATTAGAATGTGTAAAACTCACAAGGCTGCGGACGTGAAGTGATACCTCATGGAGACCTTCCTACAAGTCATTGGGTATAGTGGCTGCGTGGAGTGGCCTCTACACTCACCTGACCTGACCCCATTGGACTTCTTTTTCTGAGGTCACATCAAACAGCAGGTGTATGCGACCCCTCCACCAACATTGCAGGACCTACGACGACATATCACAGATGCTTGTGTAAACGTGTCACCTACCATATTGCACAACGTGCAACGTGTCCAGAGTCCAGATGAGAATTGCAGCTGACGGTGGCCACTTTGAGAATCAAAGTTAAATGAGCGCCATATGCGTGACCAGCATTCAATGTTTTTGGGGGGGGGGTCATGGGTTTCTTATCATAGCATTTCTGTATGCAAGGTGTCGATTCGTATTGAATTGATGATGCCCTAGAACTTTGTAATTCTCTTTTTTTCTCTATCTCATTCCGTTTTCGAAATAAAAATGCTAACTCCGTTGTTTTCCACCAGGTGGCGCTATAGGTGGTTTCATTGCGTAGCGCTTGGCTACTTTACTATACCTAGACACCACTTCTATGCCTATAGCTGCCGCTGTTGTTAAGTTAATGGCGGCGTACAGGACATGGGTGGACACACTGTATAATGAACCTGACAGAATCTAAGTTGAGGAGGCAAAGATCATGAATCTAATGTGGGGGGGACCACACTGCTGAAGACTATAGTACTGAGTTCCGGCAATGGTCTACAAAAGTCTGTTTTGACACCTTAAAGTTAATATATAACGAACCTGACAGAATCCAAGTTGCGGAGGCAAATATCATGAATCTGACGCGGTGGGGGGGCCTCACTACTGAGGACTATAGTACTAAGTTCCGGTAGTGGTCTAGAAAAGTTCAGTGGAATAATGCAGCTCTCAGGTGTCAGCTTTATCATGGCCTTTTCGGATACACTTAAGGATGCTCTAGCTTTGCATACTCCACCTAGTTCATTGGGGGAGGTCATGACTCAGGCCATTTGGTTAGGAAGCCTATCTCTGGTGGCAAAACTGTGATTTGGATGGTAGTTGACCAGTAAAGAAGCCCACTTTGTTCAGTTATCAGAGTTACCTAATGCTGAAACACTTTCAAAGTTGTTTATCAATCATGTGGTAAGATTGCATGGAATCCCTCTGAAAATTTCATTGGATAGGAAGGTGCTTTTTGTCTCCAAATTTGGAGAGTGTTTTTTAAAAAATTGGGAATTAATTTGTCATTTTCCTCTGGTTATTACCCTGAAATTAATGGATAGACTGAGAGGACAAATCAGTTGTTGGAGCAAATTGTAAGATGTTTCTTAGCGGCTTAGCAGGAAAACTGGTACTCATATTTACTTCTTACTGAGTTCACTTTTAACAGTCAGGTCAAACAGTCCACTGGTATCTCATCTTCTTTTGTAATTATTATTTTCATCCTTATTTTGGAGAATTTTCTAGGATGAGTTCTGGGTGTCCTGGAGTAGAGGTCACCATACAGAAACTTGGGGATGTTTAGAGGGAGGTTCAAAAGAATATTGGGGTGGCTCAACTTTTTAAAAAATGCAAGGTCGATAAGAAGTGTTCAGCAGGTTCCATCTTCAAAGTAGGAGATAATGTTTAGTTATCATCCAAAAATATGAAGCTGAAGGTGCCATTGATAAAGCTGGGTCCTAAATTTATTGGTTCAAATGAGATTCTGGAGGTAGTCAATCTAGTTGCCTTTAGATTGAAACTTCCTCAGTCTTTTTGGATCCTTAACATTTTCCACAGATCCCTGTTAAAGGAACTTGTCTCTCCAGTGTTGTTGTCCTCGTCTCCACCTTCTTCTGTTTCTCTTGATGGGGGTTTAGAGCAAGAGGTGCAGAGGATCGTGGATTCTCGGAAGGTCAGGAATTCCCTCCAATATCTGGTTCATTGGAAGGGATATGGACCAGAGGAGAGATCTTGGTTTGTGGCTCATTCTGTGAAAACTGATCGTTTGATTAGGGCCTTCTATCTTAGGTTTTCTGGGAAACCTGGGGGTCCAGTGACCCCTATTGAAGACGGGGTACTGTCACGATTCCTCCACTGAATGATAAGGGAGTGCTGAGCTGTCAATTCAGTGAGTGACAGCTCAGTCTTCCAATCTCATACTGGGAGGTGCTGGTTTTCTGCAGGTCTTCCTTGTTCCCATTAATGTCCAGCTATTTAGCGGAGCAGTTTATCCCAAAGCACTGCAAATCTTAGCTTTCTGTTTAGTGGTGCATGTTGGCCTCAGTTATCTGTGCTCTGTAGATTGAGCTTTGGCTGCCAGACCTCTGATTTTGTTTGAATGTCCTTTTGCCTTGTCACTTTCTTGTGACTTGCTACCCTCAAGGTATTCTGGCTATGTACCATGACTTTACTACGCTTCTGCATATCCCCTTAAGCGGGCTTTACATGCTAAGATATTGCTAGCAAAAGCACCCGCCCCCCCCCGTGCATGCGATTTCGTGTGATCGCTGCCGCAGCGAACATTATCGCTACGGCAGCGTCACACGCACTTACCTGGTCAGCGGCGTCGCTGTGACTGCCGAATAATCCCTCCCTCAAGGGGGAGGGACGTTCGGCATCACAGCGACGTCACCGCGACGTCACTAAGCGGCCGGCCAATCAAAGCGGAAGCAATTGCTAGCGATATCGTACGCAAAAGCACCCGCCCCCCCCGTGCATGCGATTTCGTGTGATCGCTGCCGCAGCAAACATTATCGCTACGGCAGCGTCACACGCACTTACCTGGTCGGCGGCGTCGCTGTGACTGCCGAATAATCCCTCCCTCAAGGGAGAGGGACGTTCGGCATCACAGCGACGTCACCGCGACGTCACTAAGCGGCCGGCCAATCAAAGCGGAGGGGTGGAGATGAGCGGGACGTAACATCCCGCCCACCTCCTTCCTTCCGCATTGCGGCCGGCGGCAGGTATGGAGACGTTCCTCGCTCCTGCGGTGTCACACACAGCGATGTGTGTTGCCGCAGGAGCGACGAATAACATTGATAATCAACCATTACCGATTTTTGGTTTTGGGACGACCTCTATATGGTGAATGATTTTCACCATTTTTAAGGTCGCTTACGGTCGCTAGTAAGTGTCACACGCTGCGATATCGTTAATGACGCCGGATGTGCGTCACTTACAACGTGGCCCCGACGATAAAACATTAACGATATCGTAGCGTGTAAAGCCCCCTTTAATCTTGACGTGCTCTACTGGTACCTGACCCTTTAATATTTGATTACCCTGCCTCTCAACTGGTCCATGTAGTGAATAGCGTGACAGAGTCACTGTCCTCCTGGAAGACCCATGACCTAGGATACCAGCTTTCTGACATTGGGCACTTCATTGAGGCCCAAAATCCTTTGGTAGACTTCAGATTTCATGATGCCTTGCAAACAGTCAAGACATCAAGTGAGAGGCAGCAAAACAACCCCAAAACATCTTTGAACCTTCACCATATTTGACTGTAGGTACTGTGTTCTTTTTTTGTAGGCCTTAGTCTGTTTTTGGTAAACAGAAGAATTATGTGCTTTACCAAAAAGCTCTAGCTTGGTCTCATCTGTTCACAAAATGCTTTCCCAAAAGATTTTCTGTTATATACATTTTGTTAAACTGAAGTCTAGCTTTTTTTATGTTTCTGTGTTAGCGGTGGGGTCCTCCTTGGTTTCCTGCCATAGCGTTTAATTTCATTAAAATGGAAATAGTTTGCACTTAAATTGATTCACCCTGAGCCTGCAGGACTGATTGAATTTTTTTGGAACTTCATTGGGGCTGCTTATCCACTATCCGGACTCTCCTGTGTTGCAACCTTTCAAAAACATTTTCTGCTGTCCACAACCAGGGAGATTAGCTATAGTTCCATAGTTTTACAGTGTTTAAGGTTGAAGGTAGACTTAAGTCCATTGAGTTCACCCCATGAGCTAACCTAACATGTTGATCCAGAGAAAGGCAAAAAAACCCCTCATGCGACAGACAGTAAGCGGCACATTAGGGGAAAAAATTCCTTCCTGAGGAATAAGGCAATCAGACCAGTTCGGGGATCAATGCCAAATCTAGTGCACATAACCAGTAATATTATACTTTTCAATAAAGGCATCTTGGTCTCTCCATAGTTCCATAGTCTCAATGCGCTTACAGAAAATAAGCTGAGTCTGTGATTATGATTAAACATCCTTTCCTCTAACCATAGTGGATACCTCCTTGCCCTCGTTGCAGGCCTTGGTGTAAAAAGATCTGTAAACCTTTTGATTATGTTACGCACCATGGACAAAGTAACATCAAGATCTTTGGAGATGGACTTGTAACCTTGAGATTGTTGATATTTTTCAACAATTTTGGTTTTCCAAGTCCTCAGACAGTTCTGTTCTTTTCTTTCTGTTCTCCATGCTTGATTGAATCAACTTCTCCCCTTTTAATCTGCTTTCAGATATGATTTTCCTATTGCCCACATCTGTTTGTGTGTCGCCCCAGGGCTATGGGTTACTCATTCCCGGGCAATGTATTGCTGGGGAGATGTCACTGGTTGGCCGTTGCTCGGTTCCGTGACCCTGGGGTCGCTTTTAAAAGGGGGAAATTTACAGGGGATTTGAAATAAAAGTTTTTGTAGTAACGCCAATTGCGGGTTTCGGCTATTTAGTGGAGCCGCCGCTGCACAATTCTCACTACCGGGGCTGGTGTTAGTGGCAGCCTGGATGTTGGGCCCTCCGCAAGCATGGCCAGGCCCTATGGGATAAATGATGTTGTTGGGCCCGGAAAGAAGGTAGGCCACACAAGGGGTTGCAGTGTAACTAGTTCCTTTACTCACAGTATAGTGGTAGCTCATTACCCGAGGAAGGCTGGTCTTGACCGGTGGTCACCTTAGTCCCAGTGCCAGTGTGGTGACCTGGTGACTTCTTTAGCCTGCACACCTGTCTCTGGCTGGTGGGTCCTCGTGGCTTTGAGCGTCTGGTGGTCCCATCCTGGTAGTCTCTCAGTCTCAGTCCATATAAGAGGCAGCTTGAACCCTGTGGGGTCAGTTTCTCTGATCCTGTTCCCCGGTTCTCCCATTGCTACTGTGTCCCAAACTTTATGGTCACTGATGTCCTGGATGGTCCCCTCACTGTGCAGATTTTATCAGGTCTGCCTGGAGTGTTTTCCTGACCTAGGATTCTGTACCCCGTTGGTGCTATGGTTCTAGTAGTACTCCACCGTACTCCAGCAGCAACCACACACCTTGGCCCATGGGTCGAAGTTACACTCTCCTATCAGTGCTCACGTCCAACTCCTCTCTCTCCGACTTACTAACTCTAACTGAAATTACTGTCTTACCCCTCCCACCTGGTTGTCATCTAGTGGACTGGATCCGCTCCACCCCTAGGTGGCCATCCACTGGGTCCAACACTAGCCTGTCACAGTCTTTGGGAATGGGGGAAAAACAGGGAATAAAATGTGGTCTGCTGTTACCAGCATTGGTCTTTTGGGAACCTGGGGATAGGCCATGCATCTTTGACAGGATGCAGTACCTTGTAGCTCCTGATGGCTTCAGGGGCGCAACATTTGCCACAAGTGAGTTTGAACGAGTGAGCATCACATGCTTGAAACAAAATTGTTTACCTACAATTTTGGAAATGCGCCAATGATTTTGTCAGGCCAATTTCTAGTGTTTTGTGTGAAATTATGTGCAATTTGCCTTTTTTTCCTCTTTTTTTGTGTTGTTCCACTACACGCAAAGAAGATAAATAGGTGCATGACAAAACATGTGTAATTCCAATAATTTTCTGAGAGAAATACTTAATTTCCTGGAACAATTTTAAGGGTGCCAACAATCTGTCACGCTCCCCGGGTCCTCTGCTCCGCTCCCCGGGTCCTCTGCTCCGCTCCCCGGGTCCTCTGCTCCGCTCCCCGGCTCACCTGCCACGCTCCCCGCTCCCCAGCCTCCAGTGCCCGCGCTTCCCAGGCCTCCTGGTCCCCGCTCCCGGCGCCCGTCGGCTTCCCAGTCCCTGGCCGGCTCTGCTGCGTCCTCCTCTCAGCTTCCTGCCCTGGCTTCTGGCACCCGGGCCGCGCGCATGCGCATTAGGGCGCGCGCGCGGTCACTGACCCTTTTTTAAAGGGCCAGTGTCCACTGACAGGAAATGATGCATACAGGTACAGGGTATAAAGGGGGTTAATGTCCAAGGGAGCGGGGCCTGTTCTTCGTGTTTTCCCAAGCTAGGAGTCAGGTCTCCTTGTGTTCTGTGAGATACTTACCTCTCTGTCTTCTAGAGCCGATCCTGCATCGCCATCCGGTCCTGCTGTATCTCGAACCCCGAACGCTGCCCATCTGCCATCCTGACAGTCCGTACCATCTCGGTTCCCTGCGGTGACCCGTCATCTCGCTCCAACGGTTCCGGACCCCGCCTGACATCATCACGGCTTCCGAACCTGAGCTCCGTCACCCGGACCACCATCAGTGACCTCGTGGTCCCAGGGACTTCTCCATTGTGTTCCAGTGCACGGACTGTCCTGCTACCTAAAGTGCTCCGGCTACCGGACTCCTTTCCCTCATCGGGGAGTTCGGCCCAGTGGATCCACCTCCCGGGTCTGCCCGTCCATCTGGCCCTAACAGTAAGAACAGGCCATGGATCCCGCCGAAGCACTAGCGGCCTTGCATGAGGAACTCCAATGCCAGCGTGAAGTCCAGACCCGCATGCTGAACTTTATGACTTCCGTGGACACCCGCCTGACCACGCTACAAGCGGCAGTCACGTCTTCAACATCCTGAGCCTCCACTAGTCAATCCACGGCTCCCGCTCCCGTGGCAGCCTCCTCGGATGCTTCCAGACTGCGTTTGGCCTCACCACCCCGGTACGCCGGAGATCCCAAGACCTGCAGGGGGTTTATAAACCAATGCTCCCTCCATTTCACGCAGCTGCCACATTTGTTTGCCTCCGACCAAGCCAAGGTCGCCTTCATCATGTCTCACCTAGAGGGCGAGGCACTGGCGTGGATGAACCCCTTGTGGGAGAAGGAGGACCCTATGACCAAGAACCTCCAGGAGTTCCTGCAGGCCTTTCGCAGCACCTTTGACGAACCCGGACGCGCCTCCGCGTCTGCTTCATCTCTTCTCCGGTTACGTCAGGGAACTCTGACGGTGGGTCAATACGCCATCCATTTCCGCACCTTGGCTTCAGAACTCGGGTGGAATAACGAGGCCCTAACCGCCGCCTTCTGGGAAGGACTCTCGGGTCGAATCAAAGATGAGCTGGCTGGACGTGACATACCCTCCACCCTGGACGCCCTGATTACCCTAGCGACTCGAGTGGACATACGCTTTCAGGAGCGGTCCAAAGAGGTGTCCCGTGAGAGACGTCCGGTAAGGCATTCCTCTCCTCCACAGAAGCCCGCCGTACTCCAGTCAACGGCCTCTGGTGTCTCCGTCCATGAGCCCATGCAGATTGACCGTGTGCGACAGTCTGAACAACGTCGAGCAGAGCGGCTCGCCAAGGGTCTCTGCTTCTACTGCGGAGAGGGCACACACCTGCTACGCGCCTGTCCAGAGAGGCCGGGAAACTTCAAAGCCTAGGGTTGGTAGGAGAGGCCACCCTAGGTGCTGGGACTCTCTAAGACCCAGTTACATGGACTGTGCAAGTGACAACGGGAGAGACGCGGTTTACGGCTGAGGCGTACCTCGATTCGGGGGCAGCAGGCAATTTCATCCAGCAGGCCACGGTGGACAAGTACCAGGTGCCTGTTACTCCACTCGCCAAACCTCTTGTGATTGCCTCTGTGGATGGGAGACCCCTCTCTGACACCATCTCCTGGATCACCAAGCCGCTTGAACTGCGTATCGGTGCTCTGCACACCGAGAACATCGCTCTCTACGTCCTCCCACATATGTCACATCAAATCCTGCTGGGACTTCCTTGGTTGCGGACACACGAGCCTTCAGTCAGCTGGGGCACTGGTGATATCACTCGATGGGGGTCTTCTTGCCATGAAAACTGTCTGAAGACCATACAACCTATCCGGCGACCTCCGGTTCCCGAGTCCCTACCGGGACTGCCCTCAGCCTATTGGTCCTTCGTGGACGTGTTTGATAAGAAGGAGTCCGAAGTGCTTCCGCCACATCGTCCTTTCGATTGTGCCATTGACCTGCTCCCGGGAACTACACCACCTCGAGGACGGATATATCCACTGTCTCCAGCCGAAACAAGGGCCATGTCTACGTACATCACAGAGAGCTTGGCTAAGGGATTCATTCGGAGATCCTCCTCTCCTGCTGGAGCAGGCTTCTTCTTCGTAAAGAAGAAAGAGGGCGACCTACGCCCATGTATAGACTACCGGGGATTGAACCTAATCACCGTAAAAAACAAGTACCCCCTGCCGCTCATCCCCGAATTGTTTGATCGGCTCAGAGGAGCTCGTGTGTTCACCAAGTTGGATCTTCGGGGTGCCTACAACCTGGTCCGTATCCGCTCAGGGGATGAATGGAAGACCGCGTTCAACACTCGCAATGGGCACTATGAATACTGCGTGATGCCCTTCGGCCTGTGTAACGCACCAGCAGTCTTCCAAGAATTAGTGAACGATGTGTTCCGGGACCTTCTCTACGTCTGTGTGGTGGTATATCTGGATGACATCCTTGTCTTCTCTCCGGACCTCCAGACCCACCGAGAGAACGTGCAACTGGTTCTACAAAGACTGAGAGAGAATCGTCTGTACGCCAAGTACGAGAAGTGCGTCTTCGAACAGTCTTCTCTCCCCTTCCTGGGATACCTCATCACCGATACCGGACTGCAGATGGATCCAAAGAAGGTCTCTTCCGTTCTCAACTGGCCTCCTCCTTCTGGACTGAAGGCAATCCAACGCTTTCTGGGATTCGCCAACTATTACCGCCAGTTTATTCCTCACTTCTCGGCCCTGACTGCTCCTCTTTCCGCCTTGACCAAGAAGGGGGCTAATCCAAAGGACTGGTCACCTGCGGCCGACGCCGCGTTTGGCTCTCTAAAGCGAGCCTTTGCCTCCTCTCCTGTACTCCACCGTCCAGAGTTAAACCGCCAGTTCACCTTGGAGGTGGATGCCTCCTCCTCGGGAGCCGGAGCAGTGCTCATGCAGAAGTCCTCCTCCGGGAAGATGGTGACATGCGGTTTCTTCTCCAAGAGCTTCTCAGCGCCTGAACGCAACTACACCATCGGTGACAGAGAGCTATTGGCAGTCAAACTGGCTCTGGAGGAATGGCGCTATCTTCTGGAAGGAGCTGTGTACCCAGTCATTATTTACACGGACCACAAAAACCTGGAATACCTGCGGACTGCTCAGCGACTGAACCCACGGCAAGCCAGGTGGTCCTTGTTCTTTGCCCGGTTCGACTTCCAGCTCCATTTCCGACCCGCGAACAAGAATGTACGCGCTGATGCCTTGTCTAGGTCTTTCATGCCCATGGAGCAGGAGGAAGAGACATCCCAACCCATCATCTGCCCTAGCATTCCGGTGGCTCCTATCACCCTGGCCCAGATACCGCCTGGGAAGACTTATGTCTCTGAGACTGACAGGCAAAAAGTGTTACACTGGGGCCATGCCTCGAAAACAGCCGGTCATGCAGGTCAAAAAAGAACATGGAGTGCGATTGCACGTCATTACTGGTGGCCATCTCTTCGCACGGACGTCGCCTCTTTTGTCTCTGCCTGCTCCTCCTGTGCCAGGAACAAGACTCCCAAACACCTGCCATATGGCCGTCTTCTGCCTCTGCCCATACCCTCAGTTCCCTGGCAACACATAGCAATGGACTTTATTACGGACTTGCCATTGTCCTCCGGACACACAGTCATATGGGTCGTGGTGGATCGGTTCTCTAAAATGGCCCATTTCGTTCCTATGGCTGGACTGCCCTCTGCTCAGGAACTCGCGGACGCCTATATACATCACATCTTCCGCTTGCATGGCTTTCCATCACACATAGTGTCCGACAGAGGAACTCAGTTCACCTCCCGCTTCTGGAGGGCTCTCTGCAAACATCTGGGAGTGACTCTGGACTTTTCTTCGGCCTACCACCCTCAGTCGAACGGCCAAGTGGAACGGGTCAATCAGATATTGACCTCTTTCTTACGACACTACGTCAACGCCCATCATGACGATTGGTCTACGCTTCTTCCTTGGGCTGAATTCTCCCATAACCACCACGTCAGTGAGTCCTCCTCCAGTTCTCCCTTCCATGTTGTCTACGGACTTCAGCCGTCTGTCCCCTTGCCTGTATCCTCTTCCTCGGACATCCCTGCTGCTGATGCAGTACTCCGTGACTTTACAACCATTTGGGACTCAGTTAAGGCCTCCCTTGCACGTGCATCCCTGCGGATGAAGAGACACGTGGACAAGAGACGTCTGGATCCTCCGTGTTTCTCTCCGGGAGATCTCGTCTGGCTTGCTTCCAAATACATCCGACTGAAGATACCATCCTACAAGCTGGGACCTCGCTACATCGGACCATTTAAAGTCCTCGGCAAGATCAATGAGGTCTCCTACAAACTACAGCTCCCGGCCACGATGAGGATACCCAACTCCTTCCACGTGTCTCTGCTCAAGCCGGTTGTCCTTGGTCCCTTCTCCGCTGCCGCCAGTCCGGCTCCTCCTCCTATTGCTGAGGACAACATCTATGCGGTAAGGGATATCGTGGCCATGAAGACCGTACGAGGTCGACAGTTCTTCCTGGTGGACTGGGAAGGGTATGGTCCTGAGGATAGGTCCTGGGAGCCCAGGGAGAATGTGGGCACTCCTCTGATCCGTGCCTTCCTGTCCCGGTTGCGGGGAGGGGGGTGTGGGGGGGGGTACTGTCACGCTCCCCGGGTCCTCTGCTCCGCTCCCCGGGTCCTCTGCTCCGCTCCCCAGCTCACCTGCCACGCTCCCCGCTCCCCAGCCTCCAGTGCCCGCGCTTCCCAGGCCTCCTGGTCCCCGCTCCCGGCGCCCGTCGGCTTCCCAGTCCCTGGCCGGCTCTGCTGCGTCCTCCTCTCAGCTTCCTGCCCTGGCTTCTGGCACCCGGGCCGCGCGCATGCGCATTAGGGCGCGCGCGTGGTCACTGACCCTTTCTTAAAGGGCCAGTGTCCACTGACAGGAAATGATGCATACAGGTACAGGGTATAAAGGGGGTTAATGTCCAAGGGAGCGGGGCCTGTTCTTCGTGTTTTCCCAAGCTAGGAGTCAGGTCTCCTTGTGTTCTGTGAGATACTTACCTCTCTGTCTTCTAGAGCCGATCCTGCATCGCCATCCGGTCCTGCTGTATCTCGAACCCCGAACGCTGCCCATCTGCCATCCTGACAGTCCGTACCATCTCGGTTCCCTGCGGTGACCCGTCATCTCGCTCCAACGGTTCCAGACCCCGCCTGACATCATCACGGCTTCCGAACCTGAGCTCCGTCACCCGGACCACCATCAGTGACCTCGTGGTCCCAGGGACTTCTCCATTGTGTTCCAGTGCACGGACTGTCCTGCTACCTAAAGTGCTCCGGCTACCGGACTCCTTTCCCTCATCGGGGAGTTCGGCCCAGTGGATCCACCTCCCGGGTCTGCCCGTCCATCTGGCCCTAACACAATCAAGGCCAAGTAGCTTTGCTATATCATTTAAACAGCTAATTTTGCATATGTAAATTTGCACAAACTTGTGTAATGTGCAATTTTTAAGAAGCTAATACTACAAACCTTGTCTAATTTTTTAGTGCACTATTAAACTGTTTTTGGAGTTTGTGGAATTTATACCCTAATAAATACTCTATTTTCCACATTAATTTTAATTAATACCAAGTAGAGGTTACATTTTAATACAGTTAGACCCTTAATATTTAATCAGTGAAATGGCTAGTTGTTTCATTTTGGGAAATTTCTTTGATTAATTTTCATTGAAGTGTTTTATTTCATAGCGGTATTAATATCTGGGAGATTTTGGGATAATTAGCCTTGCTGGAATTGATTTTTAGTGCTGCAGCCACTTCATTCTAACCCCCCACCAATTCTAAAGTAATAACAAATAGATGGCAATACCTCTTTAATATTCCCCTGAATTTTAAAAGGGGGATTTATCTAATGCGCGACCATTGTATTATCAAAAAGGAAGAGCAAATACAAAAAAATAAGATACAGTAGGAGTGCCAATCTTTTTCATTTGATGTATATCTTCCATTATGTAGCCGATATGTGCTATTTATTTTGTATTTAGGCTTGACATATTTTCAGATTTTCATTTTGGTTCTTTCTACTGCCCACTTTCATTTGTTGTGGTAGGACTCAAACCACACCCTAGACTTAAATTCCAAGGGCGTAACAAAAGAAATAACAAAATATAAATCTTAGAAGAAAATAGGGTCCATCTAGAAAGGTGGTGCAATAACAAAATCCTGTCTGAAGGGAAATCAATTATAAATATACAATAAATAATATAGCCACTTAGAGTTTTCCTTCAGCTACCAAACAGCTCTGGTCCCAGGTGTACAGAACTGGAGCACAAAAGAATAGAACATAAAGATCAAAGAGTCTTGGCTCCTGCACTTAGATTTCATGTTGTTTTCTACAAAAAAGCACAATGCGGGTTTGGCTAGATATTAACATGGCAAAGAGCTTCAGGGTGAAGGACAGACATGTTTTTCATTACTCACTGGTATTCTTCTTGATGAAACATGGGGGACTGATGTATTGTAAAAGATTGTCAGCATGTTTTCTTAAAGAAATCCTTCCATATAACAGGCATTTTTATAGCATCACAGCAGTTTTGTTTAATTGATCTAGCTGTGAAAATAGCAGTTATCCATGGATGATTAATTGTGGGGTACATAGGATTAGAGTTGCGCGATGTTCGAGGTTTGCCAATTTCATGTTCGAGTGATTTTGGGGGGTGTTCAAGATCGAGCTCGAACTTGAGCTTTTTGCTAAAAGCTCGACAGTTCGAGTTAGGTTCGAGAACGGTTCGAACAACAAAAACGTGGCTTTTCACAGTAAGGCGATATGCACAAGTAGCTGTCTGCATGCGTCCTGTGTCCCCAGCACAATCCCTCTCTCTTTCCTACTCACCGATCACGGGCATCTCGCTGCACGGTTGTCACAAATCTGCGGCGTCTTTTCCTCTTTAGAAAATGGCTGCCGCTTCATTATCCAATCAGGTATTCCGTGTTTTCCCAACACACCAGCGCCCATGATTGGTTGCAGTCAGACACGCCCCCACGATGAGTGACAGCTGTCTCACTGCAATCAATCACAGCCGCCGGCGGGCGGGTCTATGTCGTGCAGTAAAATAAATAAATAAATAAAAAAAAAAAAATGCGGTTCCCCCCATATTTGATACCAGCCAGGATAAAGCCACACGGCTGGAGGCTGGTATTGTCAGGATAGGGAGCGCCACGGTATGGGGAGCCCTCCAGCCTAACAATATCACCCAGCAACCGCCCGGAATTGCCGCATCCATTAGATGCGACAGTCCCAGGACTCCACCCAGCTCATCCCGAATTGCCCTGGTGCGGTGGCAATCGGGGTAATAATGAGTTTAATCATGCCAGGCATCTCCCCGAGACACCTTCCATGATTAAACTGTAAGTGAAAGTAAATAAACAAACACACACAGCGAAAAATCCTTTATTTGGAATAAAAGATTAAAAAACACCATCTTTTACGAGTTTATTAATCCCAAATACACATCCAGGTCCGACGTAATCCACACAACACTGTCAGCTCTGCTACATGAAGATGCAGCAGCACCGTAGAACACGATCGCGCTGTGTCCTCTCCACTTAGCAATGAAGTGAATCGCGCTGTCACCAGAGACTTCACTCTGCAATGCAGACGTCAAGATTACCAAATCTGCCTATCTTTATCATTAGAGGCAGTAGCTCAGTGGATAGAGCGCTCACTTAAGAAGCATAACTTTACGAGTTCTAGTCCTGGTCCCAGTAAAGAATTTAATTTATTTTTTTATTTTTTTATTTTTAATTTTAAATTATAATTATTATATATTTATAATTATAATTTAATTATGCACTGAGGGGAGGAGCCGGACATCAGCTGTGAGCTGCGGGACACACCTCTAAAATCGGAGCAGTTCACGGAATGAGGCTGCATTGCTCTCTCCTCTCTTTCTTCTCTCTCGCTCTCTGTCTCTCTCTCTCTCTTTTTCTCTCTCTCTTTCTCTCTTTTTCTCAGTCTCTCTTTTTCCCTCTCTCTCTCTCTTTCTCTCTCTCCCTCTCTCCTCTCTCTCTCTTTTTCTCAGTCTCTCTTTTTCTTTTTTTCCCTCTCTCTCTTTTTCTCAGTCTCTCTTTTTCTCTTTTTCCCTCTCTCTCTCTCTGTCTTCTCTCCTCTCTCTCTCTTTCTCTCTCTTTTCTCTCTCTCTTTCTCTCTCTCTCTCTCTTTTTCTCTCTTTCTCTCCCTCCCTCTCTCTCTCTCCTCTTTCTCTTTTTCTCTCTTTTTCCCTCTCTCTCTCTCCTCTCTCTCTTCTCTCTCTCTCCTCTCTTTCTTCTCTCCTCTTCTCTCTCTCTTCTCTCTCCTCTCTCTTTTCTCTATCTTCTCTCTCTCTTCTTTCTCTCTCTCACTTTCTCAGAACTGGCGATGATCAGCTGACACTATAAGTCGAGCAGTGTGGCCGTCTTTTTACCGCCCGGCCGGCTAAACTATCAGCTGATGCTGTCGGACAGGAGTCTGCACTGAAGTGTGTAGTTTTTTTTTTCTAAACTGATGCATCAGCTGATTGTATAAAAGCTGTTTATACAATCAGCTGCTGTGTCATGTGATTCAGGCCCTTGAACCTGACACATCATCTGATCGCTTTGCCTTCCAACAAACCGATCAGATGATATTGGATCCGGATTGGACGGTGCGGGACCCTTGACCCAGGATTACTGCAGAGGGGGGTTCTTTATTTCAATAAAGATGGAGTCACTAATTGTGTTGTGTTTTATTTCTAATAAAAATATTTTTCTGTGTGTTGTGTTTTTATTTGTACTAGAAATTCATGGTGGCCATGTCTAATATTGGCGTGACACCATGAATTTCGGGCTTAGGGCCAGTTGATATTATATAGCTAGCCCTAACCCCATTATTCCCCTGCAAGCCACCTGTTACCAGGGCAGCTGGAAGAGTTGGATACAGCGCCAGAAGATGGCGCTTCTATGAAAGCGCCATTTTCTGGGGCGGCTGCGGACTGCAATTCGTACCATGGGTGCCCAGAAAGCTTGGGCACCCTGAGCTGCGGATTCCAATCCCCAGCTGCCTAGTTGTACCTGGCTGGACACTCATTTGAAATTCATGAAATAATTAAAAAAAAAAAAGGGCTTCCCTATATTTTTGGTTCCCAGCCGGGTACAAATAGGCAGCTGGGGGCTGGGGGCAGCCCGTAGCTGCCTGCTGTACCTGGCTAGCATACAAAAACATGGCGGAGCCCACATAATTTTTTGGGGGGGCCAAAAAACTCCTGTATACAGTCCTGGATGGAGTATGCTGAGCCTTGTAGTTCTGCAGCTGCTGTCTGTCTGTATGGAGGAGAGCAGACAGCAGGTGCAGAACGAAAAGGCTCAGCATGCTCCATTAACTAGTGTATGCAGGAGAGCAGACAGCAGCTGCAGAACTACAAGGCTCAGCATACTCCATCCAGGACTGTATGCAGGAGTTTTTTGCCCACCAAAAAAATGACGTGGGCTTCGCCATATTTTTGTATGCTAGCCAGGTACAGCAGGCAGGTATGGCTGCACCCAACCCCTAGCTGCCTATTTGTACCTATCTGGGAACAAAAAAAATAGGGAAGCCCTTTTTTTTAATTATTTCATGAATTTCATGAAATAATTAAAAAAAAAAATCGACATGAGCTTTGCCCCATTTTTGTGTCCAGCCAGGTACAACTAGGCAGCTGGGGATTGGAATCCGCAGCACAGGTTAGCCCGAGCTTTCTGGGCTCCTCTGCTGCGAATTGCAGTCCGCAGCCTCCCCAGAAAATGGCACTTTCATAGAAGCACCATCATCTGGTGCTGTATCCAACTCTTCCAGCTGCCCTGGTGACGGATGGCTTGCTGGGAAATAATGAGTTAATACTAGCTTTGTTTTACTAGCTAGTATTAAGTTTAGATTCTTAATGTCAGGCAAGTTTGACCCGGCCATTAAGAATCTCCAATAAAGGGTTAAAAAAAAAAGACACCACACAGAGAAAAAATACTTTAATAGAAATAAATACACAGACACACTTAGAGACTCCATGTTCATTACTTCCTGTCAGCCCTCCACGATCCATGGTCTTCTATCTTCTTTCTCCTTCAACCCATGCAGCTCTGCTACATCAGACAGCGCTGCATGGGAGGAAGACGCTGCTGCTTCCCGTGTAGTCTATATCACTCAGTGAGTAGCAGAGGCTGCAGGCTGTAAGCGGTGACGTCACCGGTGACAGGCGCGTTGCTATAGCAACGGTGATCTCCGTTATTGATCGGCTTGGCAGCCGGTGAATAACGGAACAGGGAAGCAGAACGGGGAGCCGACCATGTGCCAGAGCATCTCCACGGTACACGGGGATGCGCAAATGAGCACCACGTACCGTAGAGATGCACTGACAGGACCTAGCAATGACTTCTAGCCATGTGACCAGTCTGTAGCCAATGAGATAATAGACACGTGACTGGTCACATGCTTTTTTTGACATCACAGATGGTCCTATCATCAGTGCTGGTTACCGGGAGGACGCAGCGATTATCGGAAGGAAAAGCGGCGGGACGCGTCGTGGGGACCTGTAAGTGTGATAGCAATGTTTATTAACTGTATGTGTACATTTATAATGTGTTTTTATGTGTTTGTGTTTGCCTCCCATTGTTTTCAATGGGGTTCAAGAGGTTCGTCGAACGGTTCGACGAACCGAACTCGAACGGGGCCTCCGTTGGACGAACCGAACCGAACTCGAGCCTTTAGAGGCTGGCTCATCTCTACATAGGATACGTAAAGAGAAGCTCAGTTTAAAGAGGACCTATCAGCAGGATTTGGGAATTTAAAGTAAAGATATGGCTGTAATGACGCTTTGAAGCTGATTAAAAGGATACCATTTTTTAAGAAATCCATGTTCTCGTTCTTCAGTAGTCACCCACTGACTTTATGTTCTAATGAGGCACAAGAGCAACGGAGCTGGACGCTGACCTCGGCCTTCTACTACCAGTCTGGATATTTGCTGACCGCTCCACCTCCCTCCTTTTCCTTACAGGTCACTCATTTTTCAGTGACCCAACTCCAATGGAAAAAATCTTATGCAAGCAGCATCACTACCAGGGTAGGAGCATGGGCATTAACTTCCATATGACATAACTGAGCTAAAAAATCCTGCCTGCGGCAATAACAGCGCCCACATGAGATTTTGGCGAGAGGAACCAGGTCACTGAAAAAGCAGGGACTTGTTAGTCAAAGACTGAAGGCGGGTAGGATGGGCCAGTGAATACCTACACTGGAAGGAGAAGATCATGCCCAGCATCCAACCCCACTGTGTCTCATTAGCATATTAGTTTAAAAGGTGATTACTTGAGAACAAGAACACATATTTCTTTAAAAAGGTACAAATATTGTCTACATTAAAGTACCAGTATAGTCATGTCTTTACTTTACAATCTAAAATCTTGCTCACAGATTCTCTTTGTGTCATCAAAAATGGCCAATGTGAAAACTGTAAAATTTCAGAATATTTTTCAATAAAGGTAAATGTAGAGACCATTGAAAAAAATAGTTTAAAATACATTGATCATTTAAGCGTGATTTAAACAAAAGGCAATTCCCTTCAAGAAGAGTTATACAAAAATGTTAGAGATGCAAAAATGTTAGTGAGGGCTTTAAATAAAAAAAAAAATGGCTTTCCAGAAGATAAGGCCAAAAGGTTTTCTGTATTAATTAGTGAAGGATTATAAACATCCAGATATGCCAGGAGGGTCCCAAAAGGACACAATATATCAACAATCCTTGAGGCAATACTTGGTTTTATTTCCTTGCCTGAAGGCTAAGACAAGAATACAAATAATTGATCTTCAATAATGAGTCAAGCACCTACACATAGTGGGATTCATGGGCTCACCTCAAGCTTTCAAATTTCTGAGCCAATATTTTATATTTATTTACTTTACTCACTTATATAGCGCCATTAATTCCACAGCAGTTTTCAGACATAACCATCACTGTTCTCCTTGTGGCTCACAATCTAAATTCCCTATCAGTATGTCATTGGGGTGTGGAAGAACAGGAGAAGGCGGAGGAAACCCATGGAAACTCGGGGAGAACATACAAACTCCTTGCAGATGTTGTCCTTGGTGGGACTTGAAAAAGATTTTCACCGAATTGTGCATTGAGGATATTTTATTAACGCAAGGACACCGTGATACCCTATCCTAAATTGTACAAACTTTGATATAAATATTTAGGTGTTATAACAATGGGCCAATCATAGCCTTTGTGTCCTTTTTTGATTTTGTCATGTTGTTCCACAAAACCAAAGCACCATCCTAAACTAATAAGCTGCTTTCAGAACGAGAACTTTTATGTGCGGAGAAAAAGATGCCGTAAATTGTAATTAAAATATTAAAGTCATCCGAGTTATAATCCTGATGGCAAAATATTTTTCAAGCACGAGAATTAATGATTACAAAAACAGAAAAGTTCCTGTCACCTCTGAGTGCTTTATAAATGACACATAATAACATTTCTCAAGGCTTGCTGGAATTATATGAGCATTTCAATTCACTTTTCAGCATTGTTCTTTCAGCGAACGGTGGGGAAAAAAAAAATAAACATTTGAACTATTAACCCACGTCTATGGTTTGTAGACTATTATTTATTATGTATAGTAAAAGCAAATGTGATGTGAGATTAAGGACGATTATATTCGCTGACCTTTGCATGTTGTCCATGTTAATTAGACTACACATACATTTCAAAAGGTGAATAGTGCCTTGGCTACCCCCAAAAGCAAAGATTCCCTATACAAAGAATGGATTTAATGCTGGATGGATTATGTGCTATTAATTAGTCCCTATTAATGAGGTACAGTACGTTCATGACAGGCTGTGTTCTTGTTAAAATTCCCAGCGTGACGGCTAGTATATTATATTGAACAAATAAATATGGAGAGAACTTGGAATATGACGTATCACGTCTATACCACCTTTTTTTCTTCACCCAGTTTACTGATGGTCAAATTTTTTCATATCCAAATGTCAAATATGTATCAATCTGATAAAATTACAACATATGATATTCACTGTGTGCAGAATTATTAGGTAAGTTGTATTTTAGAGATTTTTTTTTTATTATTGATCAACAACTATGTTCTCAATCAACCCAAAAGACTCATAAATATCAAAGCTTAATATTTTTGGAAGTTGGAGTTTGTTTTTTTTTTATTTGGCTATTTTAGGAGGATATCTGTTTGTGCAGGTAACTGTTACTGTGCAGAATTATTAGGCAACTTTAATAAAAACCAAATATAGTCACATCTCACTTGTTTATTTTCACCAGGTAAACCAATATAACTGCACAAAATTTAGAAATAAACATTTCTGACCTGCAAAAACAAAACCCCAAAAAATTTGTGACCAATATAGCCACCTTTCTTCATGATGACACTCAACAGCCTACCATCCATAGATTCTGTCAGTTGCTTGATCTGTTTACAATCAACATTGCGTGCAGCAGCCACCACAGCCTCCCAGACACTGTTCCGAGAGGTGTACTGTTTTCCCTCCCTGTAGATCTCACATTTTATGAGGGACCACAGGTTCTCAATGGGGTTCAGATCAGGTGAGCAAGGGGGCCATGTCATTATTTTTTCATCTTTTAGACCTTTACTGGCCAGCCACGCTGTGGAGTAGTTGGATGCATGTGATGGAGCATTGCCCTGCATGAAAATCATGATTTTCTTGAGCGATACTGACTTCTTCCTGTACCACTGCTTGAAGAAGTTGTCTTCCAGAAACTGACAGTAGGTTTGGGAGTTAAGCTTCACTCCATCCTCAACCCGAAAAGGTCACACAAGTTCATCTTTGATGATACCAGCCCATACCAGTACCCCACCTCCAACTTGCTGGCGTCTGACTCGGAGTGGAGCTCTCTGCCCTTTACTGATTCAGCCTTTGGCCTATCCATCTGGCCCATCAAGAGTCACTCTCATTTCATCAGTCCATAAAACCTTTGAAAAATCAGTCTTAAGATGTTTCTTGGCCCAGTCTTGACATTTTATCTTATGTTTCTTGTTCAAAGGTGGTCGTTTTTCAGCCTTCCTTACCTTGGCCATGTCCCTGAGTATAGCACACCTTGTGCTTTTTGATACTCCAGTAACGTTGCAGCTCTAAAATATGGCGAAACTGGTGGAAAATGGCATCTTGGCAGCTTCACACTTGATTTTCCTTAATTCATGGGCAGTTATTTTGCGTCTTTTTTGCCCAACGCGCTTCTTGTGACCCTGTTGGCTATTTGCCATGAAACGCTTGATTGTTCGGTGATCACGCTTCAAAGGGTTGGCAATTTCAAGACTGCTGCATCCCTCTGCAAGACATCTGACAATATTGGACTTTTCAGAGCCTGTCAAATCTCTCTTCTGACCCATTTTGCTAAAGGAAAGGAAGTTGCCTAATAATTAAACACACCTTATATAGGGTGTTGATGTCATTACACTACACCCCTCCTCATTACAGAGATGCACATCACCTGATTTACTTAATTGGTAGTTGGCTCTAAAGCCTATACAGATTGGTGTAGGACAACATGTATAAAAATTATCATGTGATCCAAATACTCATTTGCTTAATAATTCTGCACACAGTGTATAATTTCTAATGCAAACAATAAGTTGCTTACCGCAACAAATCAGAATCCAGCTTTCAATTCAACTATGGTTCTATATAAGAGAAGTGTGTTTTGTTTTATTGCTCTCGGCAGCCTTTCTTCTAAGCCTGCACTAATCCTCATAAATGAGCATGTTATTATTATTAGTGATGAAGTAGACTAGAAAAAGAACACTAATTACAGTCAATTTTAATTAATAAGTAATTCTTAGTTATAGTAAGAGTATTTTTTTTCTATATTTTTATTTCACTGACTCTTCTACTAATTAGCAATATGAAATACATTCTGGGTGTTATCTACTAGATAAGTGTGGACTTGTTTCAGGCATATAGACATCTAGACCATCTAGAAATAGCACAACGCCAGAGATGTATCTCAGCAAAGCTGTAATGACATGGTTTGATGTAACATTAATAATCCTATAATATGAACTGAAGTTAAGATAAAATATACCAGTAGCCAGGAGGAAGCAATTTCTGGCTAGAAAATAAATTTACCTAAGGTAATAATGCGTCAGAAAGCTAAAATACTACAACTGTACAGAAAAAACAATGCCTGCTCCCCTGAGGCGGTCATTAATTGTGAAGACGGTTTTTAAAGGGCCCAATAAAGAACTATAGAATGTTATTGAAAATATTTTTTAACCAGTTCAAGTTACCTCCGATCTTGACTGGGTATTTTTGTATGTGTAGTTTAAAGGGAACCTGACAGCTAAGAATACATGCAGCCCAAATCATAGGCACAAGGTATCAGCCACTGGCCATACTTTTAAGAGCTGGCTGGGCACTGAGCTGCACTGTAGACTAGTCATACATATACACGTACGTAGGCAGAGACCTGTCACTAAGGGGTACTTTGCACGTTGCGATATCGCTAGCATCGGCTAGCGATTCCGAGCACGATAGTATCCGCCCCCGTCGCACATGTGATATCTTGTGATAGCTGCCGTAGCGAACATTATCGCTACGGCAGCTTCACACGCACTTACCTGCCCTGCGACGTCGCTCTGGCCGGCGACCTTCCGCATAGCCAGTGGATGCAGGTAAGGAGATGTTCCTCGCTGCTGTGGCTTCACACACAGTGATGTGTGCTGCCGCAGGAACAAGGAACAACATCGTATCTCCTATTGGTGCGACATTATGAAAATAACCAACGCTAAACAGATCACCGATTTTCGATGCTTTTGCGATCGTTTATCGGTGCATCTAGGCTTTACACATTGGAACGTCGTTACCGGCTCCGGATGTGCGTCACTTTTGATTTGACCCCGACGATATCGCAGTAGCGATGTCGCAGCATGCAAAGTACCCCTTACTGTCCACAGGATTTGAGAAGCTGCTGGGGACTGAGCTGCACTGTAGACTAGTCATACATATACACGTACGTAGGCAGAGACCTGTCACTTACTGTCCACAGGATTTGAGAAGCCGCTGGGGACTGAGCTGCACTGTAGACTAGTCATACATATACGCGCACGTAGGCAGAGAACTGTCAGTTACTGTCCACAGGATTTAAGAAGCCGCTGGGACTGAGCCCCTCTGTAGACTAGTCATACATATACGCACATGCAAGCAGGGACCTGTCCGTTACTGTCTGCAAGATTTGAGAAACAGCCCGGGACTCAGCTGCACTATTGACTAGTCATACATATACTCGTACATAGGCAGAGACCTGTCAGTTACTGTCAATGGGATTTGAGAAGCCACCTGGACTTGAGCTGCACTGTAGACTAGTTATACATATACACGCATGTAGGAAGAGACCTGTCAGTTACTGTCCGCATAATTTGAGAAGCCGCCAGGGACTGAGCCACACTGTAGACTAGTCGTACATAGTCATGTATATAATACGCGCATGTAGGCAGAGACCTGTCAATTACTGTCTGCGGGCGTGAAAAGCTGTCGATCATCCACCTGTACGAGTAGTCTTCAGCATGGCTCAATCCCCAGCGGTTATTATAGTATGTTTTGGGCAGAAACACTGCAGCATTTCAGAGTGTGGAATACCTGGTTCTGATCATACAGCCAGTGGATGATATTTGCCGCAAATGGTTTCAGCAGCATGTCTGAGCTGACAGGTTTTAAAGAACTATAAATATTTTTCTCATTCTGGCTTCATTTTTAAGTCACTGTTTTATTCTCTTCTTTGTTTTTTTTCCTTTTTTTTTGCTGAAATCAGATTATAGCAGTAGAAAAAAATTAAAGCGAAATAAGTGTCTGTTTTTCACATTTTGTTATGACCACACAGGACCACTATGATCCAGAAGCTTCTGATCCCCCGCTATACACAGCAATCACATGACCATCAGCGCTTCCTAATACTGTGTACTCTGCGCTTCTTTAGCATTTCATTTTCTCCCCACAGTATTATCAATCCACGTGAAAGAGCCCTATCATAGAATAAAAATAATTAATCATTGCAAAAGAACTTAACCAGTGAAAATATCAGCTTTGAGATATAGATACAATAGTGTAGAAAAGTTTTAAGCAGTTGTGGGAAGTAGCAGCTAAGTAAAAAAGTTTTCCAAAATACAAAATGCAAAAGTAATTAACAAAAGAAACATCTAAAATCAAATCATTATTTGCTGTGGCTACTCTTTGTCTTCAAAACAGCATCATTTCTTCTAGGTACACTGCATAAAGACAGGGATTTTATAAGCTTATAGTCAGGTGTATGAGTAATCAATTATAACAAACAGGTCATAATGATCATCATTTTTATATGTAGGTTTAAACAGTCATTAAAGAGGTGATCTATGATTTTGTTGTTTTTTTTTCCTATGGGGTTGAGAACTTGCCAACAGTTAATTGCTAACTACCTGTCTGCTACACAGTGATGATCTCTCCTGTCTTTAGCGGCAATTCTCCTGATCCCTTGACCTCACATAAACACAGAAGTTCTTTGTCTTCCAGTCTGCTCTTTTGACGGGGCATCACTGCCAACAACATGACGATTAACAGCTGGCTCCCCACACTTTGGCAGCTGGGAGTCAGTTGTCAATTAGCATGACATCAGCAGTGACAACTCATTGACAGAGCAAACTGTAAGAGAAGCAGCTGTTCTGTCAATGAGATGTCACAAGAAGCAGTAGAATCTCTGACAGAAGCAGTCTGTAACGACTTTGAACCACAAAAGAGACTGTCGGCGGCCAGAGCAGGCAGGTAGTTATCAACTACCTGCCAGTAAGTTCTTAGTTGCATTGGTATAAAAGCCCCAAAGTCTCAGATAACCCTTTAGTGAAACAGAAACAGTTGTGTAGAAAGCTTAAACTCCTGCTGCTGCACATTTAGTTGTTGCTCTGTCGCTGTCACACACAGCGATGTGTGCTTCACAGCGGGAGAGCAACAACTAAAAAATGGCCCAGGACATTCAGCAACAACCAACGACCTCACAGCAGGGGCCAGGTTGTTGCTGGATGTCACACTAAGCAACATCGCGAACAAGTTGTGCCTTAGCAGCGATGTTGCTTAGTGTGACGGTACCTTTACTTCAAAAACTGTGTGCAATTATACCTATAAAAAGTAATGCTATTTTGAAGGAAAAGGGTGGAGACACCAAAAATTGATTTGATTTATCCTTTGTTTATTAACTTTGTCTGATGTTAATTGATAAAAAGAAACTATTAACATTTCTATTTTAGAAGGCATTCTTAATTTGCATCAGTTCTTCCCATAGCTGCCTAATATGTTTGCACAGCATTGTGTATATATATACGTCAAAGCTGATATTTTTTACCGTAAGGATGCCAAGTACAGATGATCGAATCTTTTGAAATTCGAATTTGCCACATTTGCAGTGGATTGCAAGTACTCCAAATGCCCTAAAAAGATTATCTCCTAGGACTGTATCCAGCCTCTTTTAAACTTTTTAGCAAAACCACTGTCTTAATAGTGTTAAAATGAATGTGGGCAAATGAATGGTAACTACTACTGTGTTGTCACAAACTAAATGTAGAATTTTTTCATTGTTTTATTGTTTTTTCTCCATATGTCATTTGATGACATGTGATGTTCTTTTACTCTATAACATTCTCCCCATATTGGTTGCTGCATTCCCTACATTTGCTTTTATACTGGCTGTGATAGACCCTGCTGACTAGGTGTGCTATACCATGTGATATTATAGCTTCAAGGCATTATGGAGTAGACTGTCCAGTTGCAGTTCTGATGCAATCTTCTTCAATGGTGGTGGCAAACTATGGCAACTCTCGTTAAGCGAATCAAAAATTGGTAAAATTCGCTGAATCCAATTTGTTTGATTTGCATTAAATCAATTTGGTTCTCTCTAGAACTAAGCATTAGTAATGTAAACATGGTTCACCCATGCCAAGGCCTTCTGTCTCATGGTGCAACTGACATATTTCATTTTTGGAAATGATTAATAAACTTATTAATTATATTATAATTAATAAATTATAAATACTTCTACTGGGTAAATCTCTAATACATTCAACTTGTATTTCAACTTCTAGTTTATTGCTTTTTAAGACTAAGTTTGTGTATTCAGGCCATTATGTGATATAACGTGGGCCTGCATCTTTCACGCAATGAAACTTATATGACCCTGTTTGACTACAACAGATGTTGCTAGGTATGTTCACACAGTCATCTCCAGATGGCTAACCTGACCAGAGCTCAGTGGAGTGCCCTTTAACTCCATAATGTAAAAAAAAATCACAGACTTCTACAAAAAGAAGAGCTGATCGTTCAATGTAGAAATCACAGAGAGAAAACCTGCTACAAAAAGAAAAGGCAACATACAGCAAACATTTCTTATGTTTGAATGTTTCCATGGTATATGAAAATTGTAATACCAAAAAAAGCTCAGTCAACAACCTTTTCAAAATTGCCAGCGATAACATGTTAAAAGTGAAAAATTATTTTAAACTACTGTGTGACTTTATGATGAAACTTTTTGCATTATAGAGGATGTCACTACTCCTAAAAAAAAACATTATAGTAAATAATTGTGTTCCCAATGAAATAACAAATTTAGAGCATCTTTTCTTATGACTATGTTTTGTGTTCTTCCTCTGCTATGCCTCCGACAAATTTGTGAACAAATCGACAACTGGGTGTTCCCAATCACCTTGTCAAAGGGTCAGCACTGATTGGACAATCTCAGAATGTATACAGACACACCTACAAATGGTAACACCCAGAGGGCAATTTACTTATAAATATGAATTTTTTTTGCCTTCCTCTGGATCAACATGTTAGGTCATGGGTTGAACTCAATGGACCTAAGTCTACCTTTAACCTTAAAAACTATGAAACTATGAATATTTAGGAGAAAAACCTAAGAAGCCTCATAATACAGAGTTCTAAGAAAAGATGCTTCAGAATTGTAAAATCATGGGGGAAACATGAAAGATCCTGCTTACCTACGAGTGATATAGTTTTGACTCTATAACCATATTCTAGTGCCTTTGGTATATGAGGAACTACACATTGCTCCCAATCCGCAGATTGAGAGACACAGGTAGGATCGTCACCTGTTAAACATTTATTACGTGGATAGGCTATATAGGCAGGGTTGTCAGCTTCATTTTTTACTTTTTCTGGACAGCTTATCAAAACCTCAAAAACAATATTTTTTACAGACACATTGGAAAACCATAATAAATCATTATGATTATTATAGATACATGTCTACAGGCGATACTTCTGACATGATGACATTATCTGCATTGTCTCTACATTGTCAAATGATAATTATCGACAGCTTTAACAAAAAAACAAACAAAAACCATGTACGCCTTCATTTTTTTTACAGACAGGGAAAAAGTGCCATATTTTTACGGACTCTCCTGGAACTTTTGGATAGTTGGCAACCGAGTACATAGGTACAACTGATATTGATTCATTACTGCTTTTTCTATGGCTTTACTGGTACTAGATTTTCTTCATGTTTTAGCAAATAATGAAATGAATATTCTCCATGTTCAGAGAATCTGATCATCAGGTTCGCTCATAATTGGCATTATATCTTCACCTTCTATTTATATACATTTATATTTATTATATTAACTATCTATGTTAAATATACAGGGTAGACAGTATGTGTAATAGGGTTATCAAACATGGTGTAAAGAGAAACTCACTCAGTTGCCCTTAGCAACCAATCAGATTCCACCTTTCATTTTCCAAAGAGTCTGTGAAGAATGAAAAGTGGAATCTGATTGGTTGCTAAGGGCAACTGAGTCAGTTTCACTTTACACCATGTTTGATAACCCTATTACACATACTGTCTACCTACATTTGGACCACCCTGTATAGGATTCCAATCAAACTAAATAAAATATAATTGCTAATGAGAAGCGTTTTCATTTTGTGTTACTTCCGATAAAAGGATTCTGGCCATTTTGCTGGGAGGAGATTAAGAAACATGCAGGGAAGGCCGGACATAACTCTAGCTTTGGTTTAATGAATTATTGCATTCATCCTCATATACTCTAATATATTTTATATTAAAGGGGTGGTTTACCCATATTTTTTATTGTCTAGTTCGATATTATATTGAGAAACAATGTTTCTCTCAAATTCCTTGTGTTGGCAATAGTGCCTGTAAGACATCACTGTTCCCCGTCCAGTGATGTCACGTCAAATGCTGCACACGTCACATCCGTGCAGCTGGCTACATTTTTCCAGACTCTGAGCTGTGAGCGGTGTTTCACTGTTGTCACAGCCCATCGGCTCCCTGCTCCCCCCTCCCTCCTAGCACAGCGCTCCTCCTCCTCCCTCCTAGCACAGCGCGTCTCCTGCTCCCTCCTCCCTCCTTCCTCCTAGCACAGCGCGTCTCCTGCTCCCGCCTCCCTCCTCCCTCCTAGCACAGCGCGTCTCCTGCTTCCCCTCCCTCCTCCCTCCTCGCAGAATGCTGCAAGCAAGAGACGCGCTGTGCTGTGAGGGAAGAGGGAGGAGGGAGGAGGGAGCAGATGGGCTCGTAATGCAGCCGGATGCACGGATGTGACGTGTGCAGCACTTGACGGGTACATCACTGGACGGGGAATAGCGGTCTGCAATAGCACCTCTCACAGGCACTATTGCCAACACAAGGTATTTGAGAGAAACATTGTTTCTCAATATAATATCGAACTAGACAATAAAAAATATGGGTGAACCACCCCTTTAATGTAAAAAAATTCCCAAAAGCTCTTACTAAAATGTGAAAAAAATCTAAAATAAGGCTGTAATTTTCACTTCTGAGGGATAGTTTATTAAGGAAATCTTATGGCTTCAATCCCTAACATGAAAATAAAATATTTTTTTAAGTGTGATTTATTCATTGTTCCTATATCCAGCATACATTATATAGCTATAGGATATTCCTTGGTTCCCAGATTTAAGAGAGGCAGTGAGGTTGATCCGATAATGCTAATACTTGGTGCGCCACCAAACTACTTTCCATTGACCTGTGAATTATTAATGTAGCCCAATAGATCACTAGAACAAAGCAATATTCTATAATATAAGGAGACAAAATAATGACTGTCTCACTGTCTACTACAGTAATGATGGATACAATTAGAGAGCATGCATCTCATTAAATCCAATATTATTTGTGGTGTGACATCATTTGAAGCCTCAGAAGTTACATCATATCACAAATGACTCATTTATCTAGTGTATAATGACAGATACCCAAGATTTATGTCAGTGGCCTTGTGATACCAGGCAGATAATTGGAAAGTCCAAGGGTTGACATGTCAACTTGAACAGCAAATGTGTCATCTCATTTGCGGGCTTAGACTTCTATAAAACTCATCAGTGGCCGTAAACTCTATGTGTACTTCATGTATGGAAAAAAAATGGCTTTAATAACTTCATGTAGTCAATGTTGTTCATCATTTTGGTCTATCCTAGAGGAATTTGTACCAATGCATAAGCAATGGTGCACGGCTTGAAAAAAAAACATATAATGTGATCTTTACCAAGTAAAGTCAGAATGAACCGTAACCTGACATACACAAAATAATAGAAATTAAGTGATATTTTTTGGTGATTTTAAAAGATGTCATGAAAGCATAGGTCCAAGAAACATGATCAATATAACAGTTGTATGAATTATAGAGAAGGATCATTAAGATATTAAGTAGCAAATGATGGGGACAAGCATTTTTTGGAATTAAAATGTTAATTAGAAAGGAACCTGTGCTTTCAAAACAAAGAGGACATGAAGGGCTGGAAAAAAAAGCTACCAAAGACATGCAGAAAAGAAAGGATAATAAAGGAGGGACTTACATGGCTGTTGAGAAGAGAGCTTCTGTGACTTGAAAGGCCGTCAGACTTTTGCAGTGTCTCAATCGCCATTTCAATCTGATAATAGATGTCATTGAAAACAGGCTCAAGACAAGATAGCAGTAAAAAGCAAAAGCATCATTGACTGACAGTAATATTTTATCAACAACATTGCTGTTTACATATACAAAGAAACAAAAAAAAGAGAAAACATGCATTTCATTACCCCAGCACCCACCACCAAATCAAAGAAAGGAGGAGCCCCCAATAACAGAAATAAAACCATAACCAGGTTACATAAACGAGAAGGAGAATCAACGAGGCACTGCTAGTGAAGTTCATTTTAACATAAGGTTCACTTATATTCACCTCACTTTCTGGCAGATATTGTGTGGACAGCTTACCCAAAATGTACCTAACATAGGTAAACATGACATGCCAGAGAATGGGGGGGGTTCTATAGTGTTCTGCAAGGGATCATGATTTTTCAAAAAAAGAAAATGGTTACGTCCCTATTATCCACAATAACATGCAATGTAAGACTCACTTGTAAAGCGCCAAGGAGAACTGGCACTATAATAATGAATAATAATAATAATATTGGAATTTAGGTCCCTAAAAATTTAAAGAGGGTCCGGCCAAATACTATGTTGCATTGTTTAAGAGAAGGGTAATACTATGGGGGCAAATCCCCTCTTCTATTAGTCCCAACAACTCAAAAAACGCATAAAACAATATAGCGGACTGATAACTAGTAGTCAAAAAGTGTTGCAGTGTAAAAGGGGAAAAAGGTGAGAATAAGCAGATGCTTTCTTCTAATCTTAGACAACCACTTTAAATATGGAAAAAAAATTGCCTATGAGAAAACAGCTTTTTTGCCATCTATTGCCTTCAAATAATTAGGAAAATTATTTTAATTGGCTAAAACAATATTTGAGATCATTTTGAAAACTTCTTGAGAAGGTCATTTTTACACTTTTATCCTCAAGGTGTTAGATGAGGGAAAGTATATCTGTAAACTCACTGTGGAGATTATATCACTCCGGACCAGGACACTGAGCTGTAATTCTGACCCATCCTAAAATATGTGCCCACTCATAAAATCAACATACTCACACACAACTGTTATCTTCTCAGAAAATACTGAAAGTAGTCCAGCGCCAACGGCTGAATTAGAAATACTAGATTTGATTGAGTCCACTAAGCCAAAATAATAATAATAGCGGAGTCAAATTATAAATGTTGACCAGCACACGGTACCCCTTAATTTTTTAACACAACCAATCATTATTTTAAAGGAGATTTTCCACTGTAATGATAGTGATGACCTATCTTTAGGATAGGTCATCACCATCAGAACAATGGGAGTCTATGTAGCAGGTGTCACCAACTCCGGAAGGGAGCAGAGGGGAACACCATGCCTCCTTTAGTGACCAGTTTGGGATACTGAAATTCAGCTCCAATTATTTTCATCAATAGCACTGTAGCGGAAACTCCCTTAACAAAGGCACACGCTAGTCCTCAGGCTTGATTATTAAATAGGAATCTGAAGGTGAGTACTTTATTTTATGAAACATATAGTAAGTATGGCCAACAGATCTAATATTTCTCTGAATTATATCAGCACAATTGACACGAGAAGCAGTTATAACTTGGAGCTGAATTTAAGCAAGTGGGAAGTGAAGAAAGGGTTGAGCAGTGTCTGTGAAGCATTACTAGATGATTCTCGGTGTCACCTCGCCTCTGCTTACACTACTTGTGTTTTGACAGAAGAGACATGGAAGAGAAGAGGAGAGTGGGCTAAAGTAATAGGTTTTCAGACAGGTAACTCATTGAGAGTGAAAGAAAAGGGAAATAGGACAGTGTTACAGAGCATTTTTTGTAAGCTTGACAAGGCTTCGCAATGCTTAGCGGCTTGACACTAAAATGCTGCCAGTAAGGCCTTGCTCTGAATACTTTCTACTATTTTTAGCCTGGCAGAAATAATCACTTCTTCACTAGACGGTGATCATGAAACATGCAGAAATTAGAAAGCTACTGTCAATCTGTGCTTTTTAGGTCTTGCATAAATGTATATGTATTAGAAATCATCATTTTTATAGTAAGGTCTGACAGAATGAGGTGTAATTGGTTTGGAAATAATTCCATCATGGAGCCACGATTAGTCTACTTATTTCATTTGTGCTGTCTGAAAAATGACAAAACACAGATATTGATGTGGTACCCTTCTTTGGTTACTGCTAAAAGGGGTTCAACACTAATTTCAAAAGTTCAATACTGTGAGAATCGATGATGCCTTCACCTTGAGAAAAATAGCACACTCAAACATGGCTCCCGAGCATGACTCTTAAGGGGCAATGGAGTGTTTAGATATCTGGACTCATGACGACGGAGTTACTTACAACAAAATCAGTGGAAACATCATTTTTATGTTAGTATATGGGAAGATGCATGATATTCTATAATTTATATGAGCTCACATTTCTAGATTATTACAAATGAGAACAAAGGGATGGCCATGGAGGAATTCAACATCAACCAACATTTCCTACACATTTAATGGTCAACCAGTTTGGCAGAAGTTGACAGGTTTGGCCAAATTAAAGGGAACCTGTCAGGTGCGATATGCACCCAGAACCACGAGCAGTTCTAGGTGCATATTGCTAATCCCTGCCTAACTGTCCCTGTATCTAGTAGCAAAGATGAAGAGATCTTTAGAAAAAATATTTCTAAAGATCTTTTATTTTATGCTAATGAGGCCAGGCATTATATCCCCTGACTAGTCTGCCCTCTTAGCATGTTAGCACGCCCAGAGGGGTGTACTAACATGCTATTTAATTCACCATCACCAGCAGTGACGTGCGTACTTGTGTTTGCTGTGACCACTGATCTGAATTCCGGGCACTTCTGGTCATGTTCAGTATGAAGTTGGGTGTATGCATCTCGGCTTCATAGAGGTCTACTGCGCATGACTAAAAGTGCCAGGGCATTTAGATCAGTGATCAGTGATCACATAATAGATGTATTACTGTTGTTAACTTTTCTATAACTAATTGAAACATAGACCTTCAACTTTATTGTGCCTTCATGTAGACCAGCATGGGGTGGAAATAATTAATATAAATTGCCTTATCATCATTTCATAGAACTATGTGACACAAGTCACTCTGTAGTAGCACCAGTCAAATAAATGACCATTTTGGTAAGGTTATAGTCAGATACAGGATATCACAAAAGTAAGTACACTTTAATATTTTATTATATCTTTTCATGTATCAACACTAACATCCACAGCTCAGTGATGTCGTTATGGAGAAATGGAAGAGGATTCCAGTGGCTCCTGTGACGCTCTAAGAAATGTTTAAGACAGTTTAGGCAGTGCTTGAAAATAATAATAAATATGGACACTTTGGGCACTAGGGGTGTGCTAACTTTTGTTGCCAGCAGTTTAGATATTAATGGCTGAGTGTTGAGTTATTTAGAGGGCACACCAAATTTGTCCTGTAATACAAGCTGGACACCGACTACATTACATTGCATCAAAGTGTCATATCTTCAGTGTTGTCCAAGAAAAGGATATAATAAAATATTTACAAAAAACGTGAAGGGTGTACTCACTTTTGTGACATACTATATTAGATGTTAGGTTACCCGCACTATTCTGTGTCCCCATAGGCTTATAATGATGTAGTTAGCACCACTTCACAGAACAGTCCATTTGTGGGCAGGCAATGGAGAGGGGCACTCAAATTATTTAGACGAGGACCAGAGCAACGCTGGAAACTGGGGAAGACTTTGATCAGTAAATATTTTAATGCCATGCCACATCATTACATATTGGAGGTAATTTGGAGGCATTAAGAAATAAAAATTTGGATGGGACAATATCTTTAATGTGGGGAGAACTAACTGTCCCACTATATAATTGGATGTGTGACAAGCTTTATTCTTTAATTAGCAACCAGCGGAATCATACAGATCTGGGCTACCTTATATTCTGCAAAACAGTACCAGTGCAAGGTAAGAAATGCAAGGTCCTTTATTTAGAAAGGGAATGGCCACTTACTGTTTTTAGTATTCCTCTTAAACTGACCAACATATCTGTCCATAAAATGTCTGCTGATAGAGGAGCATGTGACCAGACCCGTCCATCAGCCTCCTCCAACAGAAAAGCAGCTTTCACATGTGAGGTGTTTTACAATTGGCGGAGGCTGATGGACGGCTCTGGTCACATGCTCCTCCGCCAGCAGCCATTGTATGGACAGAAGTGTGTTTGTGAGCTGCACTATTACAAGAGAGAGGGGCCGACCCCTTTTAGTAATGTGTTTATGTAGATGTATAACCAATACACTGTAAAATGAGATTAAAAATAGGTATTCTCTTCAAGATCTTCCTAGGCTCAATTATGTTACACTCCTAAGACAATACTTTGGCAACCAAATATTTATTAGTTAGATCTTAAAGGGGATGTCCAAAACCAATAATGATTTTCATACTATATGTCTAACTATTGACTCCAATAATCTAACCACTTTCTAATGTACTTCAATTAAAAATTTGCTTCTGTTCCCTCTCTAGTCCAACTTCCTAACATCTAACATGCAGCCACTCTTCTGTCACCACAGTCCCGCATTTTCAGTCCCTACTAATTTTGGCCCCGGATTTGATGACTGAACAGGACGGTGACAAAATCTGTGGAGCAGTGATGCTGTCACTCACCCCACTTCTATCACTGTCTCCAATGACAATTCATTTCAGGACGGTGACAAAAGCTGTGGGGCAGTGATGCTGTCACTTCCCCTGTTTCCAAGCTTTGGTGCCCGATAAATACTGCTGCATCCTTTCTTCTCCACTTACCCTGCTACTATCAGTGTTCCCTGATGACGTCTCATCTCATTGAATGAGGTGGCAGCAACAGAAGCAGTAGGAACTGAAGATGTGGGGCAGCAGTGACAGAAGAATTTTGGCGGTGTTTAAGAAGCTGTGGTCAATTCTCCATCACTATAAGGCTGTGTGTGCACGTGTGCATTTTTCATGCGTTTCCGCAGCGTTTTAAACTGCTGCGTAAACGCATGCGTTCTGCGTCCCCAGCGAAGAATATGAGAATTTTGCAAAATCCATGCGCACGTTGCGTTTGAGAAGCAGTGTTTTGGATGCTGAAATTTTTTGCCAAAACGCTGTGTTCTAAAAAGCAACATGTCACTTCTTTTGTGCGATTTGGATGCCTTTCCCACTATGTCTATGGCAGAGCAAGCATCCAGAACGCATGAATTCTGCATCCATTGTGCAATCCAAAACGCAGCTTTTCGATTGCGTTTTGAAACGCACATACGGTGTCATAACGCTGCGAAATATTTGGCGCGGCAGAACGCAGACGTGCGCACATACCCTTATTAAAAAAAAGACATCACTAATTGTTAGGGGGGAAAGAAGTTGTGGTAAGTAGTGACTGCAGTGCTACCCCCTGATGAAGGTTTGTTTCAGGGTGAAAAATGAGACAGTGGGAATGACATCAGTCTCAGATCCCAGGTGATGAGTCGTTTTAGGGTGATAAAGCAGGCAGTGGGAATGACAGCAGTCCCAGCCCCCTGATGATGCTTCGTTTCAGGGTGATAAAGCAGGCAGTGGGAATGACAGCAGTCTCAGCCCCCTGATGATGCTTCGTTTCAGGGTAATAAAGCAGGCAGTGGGAATGACAGCAGTCCCAGCCCCCTGATGATGCTTCGTTTCAGGGTGATAAAGCAGGCAGTGGGAATGACAGCAGTCCCAGCCCCCTGATGATGCTTCATTTCAGGGTGATAAAGCAGGCAGTGGGAAGGACAGCAGTCCCAGCCCCTTGATGAAGCTTCATTTCAGGGTGAAAAATGAGACAGTGGAAATGACAGCAGTCCCAGCCCCCTGATGATGATAGAGAGGGAACAAAAGGGAAGTTGTAATTGAAATACATTAAAAAAGTGGATACGTTAAAGCATTTAAATAGAAATATACCATACAATTCACTGTTAGGTTTGGACAACCCCTTTAATGTTAACTGGTGGCAAATGTGATTGCCTGAGTGAATGTAAGCTTCATAATAACTTTCAAGAGCAGTCGACCTAACCTTAGACTGGTAAAATAATAACAGGAAAAAAATAAGAGAACATTTTGAGCTAAACCTTGGCATAATTAGGTTCCAGGGTAATAAGACTGCATATTTATTCAGTGATGCATTCATCTATAAAGATTCTTTTTCATTATACCAACAACATGATTCATTTCATTTCACTATCAATTGGGAATGTGACCTTTTACATCCAATAATCCTTTATTTAACCTTCTGCTGTACAGAAGGGAAAAAAAAATAAGCGCAGCATCACAGCGTGATGGGTAGCAAGCGATCAAGATAATTTGGAGATTTCAATATCATTTAATAGCACGTAGAAAATGTTCCAATTATGCATATCTCAGGCTTAAAGGTGAGAAGCTGGAATACAAAGTGATGTAAGAATAAGTGATCCAGAATGCGTGGAAGACACAGACGTGTTACTGTACAAATCATGGTCGGATGATATTATCCAATTATATCTAAACGAGTAAGAACAAAAGATAACACATTAGATAAAAGTGCTGGTAGTAGTCTGGTAATTGAGCATAAAAATATAGAAAAACAGAACTACATAAAGTAGATCCAGGGGGGATAGAATGGGATGTGGGATGGGTCTGACAGGCCTAAACTGTGGGAGTGCTAACCACTGCGCCCTAGGATTTAGTTTAGGAACGCTGAAAAACTGATCATTTTTAAAGGACTTTTTTTTTCCTCTGAATAAATACTCTTCAAGATAGAGGAGTAGAAGGCAGGGCCAGTGATATGCTATTATGGATACTTGTGTATGGGCAATTCTTTAGCTGGTACACGTGTATGGGCAATTCTGTAGCTGGTGTGTGTATATGGTAAATTCTGTAGCTGGTAAATGTGTATGGGCAATTCTATAGCTGGTTCATGTATATAAGAGATTTGCCGTGACATGGTGGAGTAGCTCAAGACATTGCAATTTTTTGCCAAAAATCTCAAATTTTTATAATGAGTGCAGTTTGGAATTTTTAGTGCTGTAGTACACATTTAGTGCTGGCTATCTTGTTTTTTTTATTGAATTGGTCAGTGGCTGACCCCCACCTTTCCGTGCACCCCAATTTAGGTTGTATTCCACCTGTCTAGATTTTGGCAATTGGTGGCTGTTCATATTCAGCCATCAGGCCCTGTCCACAGGCTATTTACTTCAAGCAGCATTTGCTTGGGCCTGTCCTGCCCACAGCCATGATTCAGTCATGAGTACGGGATTGAAAAGCACCAGGTAAATGCTGCTAAGAGCAGTTCTACTTTTTCATATATAGGGCCGTATGGCACATTTTAAATAAAAATAATTTAGAGTAGGACTACCCCAGAGAGATTTGCCGTGACGTGGCGGGGTAGCTCAAGAAATTGCAATTTTTTGCCAAAAATCTCAAATTTTAATAATGAGTGCAGTTTGGAATTTTTAGTGCTGTAGTGCACATTTAGTGCTGGATATCTTGTTTTTTCTTCATTGATATAGCCAATTCTGTAGCTGGTGCATGTGTATGGCCAATTGTATAGCTGGTACATGTATATGGCCAATTCTGTAGATGGCAAATTCTGTAGCTGGTACATTTGCATGGCCAATTCTGTAGCTGGTACATGTGTATGGCCAATTCTGTAGCTGGTACATGTGTATGGGCAACTCTGTAGATAGATGGTACATATGCATGGCCAATTCTGTAGATGGTACATGTGTATGACCAATTCTGTAGCTTGTACATGTGTATGGGCAATTTTTTAGCTAGTGCATGTGTATGTCCTTTTCTCTGGAAGGCACATTTGTATGGGAAATCTTGTAGCAGTGACACGGTGTTGTGATTGGAACTAATTAACAGACATTGGAATTTGGTTGGCAAAATATTTTACTTTTTAATTTGTGCTGTGTGTTAAAGTTAAGTGTCTGCTATTATTTGACCTATAATTAAAATATCTATTTGTATTTTTTTTTACAATTAAATAAAAAAATGGAGTACAAGTACATGTAGCTTGAGACTATCTATTGTATTACAGACATTATTGATCATTTTTACATATCACCAATGACATTATTAGCACAAGCTCCTATGTGGATTATGCATTCTCCTATTGACACGTTATTAAAAAGCTTGCCAGTAAACCACTCATTAAGGCAGATCTGAGAAGTCACCTCACCTCACCTATCTGAGGCCTGTTTCACACGTCAATGAAAAACACAGACTTTTTCACTGACATGTTAAAAACGCATATGTCCCTCCGTGTGCCGTGATTGTCATGGTTTATGTTTGTTCTCCATGTGCTATCCGTGATCCGTGATAGCACATGGAGATAAACTCACCTGTTCCCACTCCTGCTGTCCATGGTGCTGAAGTCTCCCGGATGCTGCCTCCGGCCGCCGCTGTGTCTCTCACTGCTATAGCTATTTCTGGGTCCGCTGTGCAGTGCATATTCATGAGAATAATTGGCCGGGCTAGAAGCAACAGCAGCAGCAGAGACAGCATCGCTGGAGACGAGTGAGTTTAAAAAGCTTTTTATTTTAAATGTACGTGATTTTCTGGTACATGTTTCACGGATCACCCCATAGTGTGGTCCGTGGAACATCAGTGATGCCAGAACAAATAGGACATGTCTCCATGCGGAAACACGGACACGTTTGTGCGCCGCATAGAGATACGGTCAGTGAAAAATCACTGATGTGTGCGCAGACCCATTGATTATAATGGGTCTGCGTATGTCCGTGATTCTGGTACATATAAAAGCTGTCACATATGTACCAGAATCACTGGCGTGTGAAGGGTGCCTTAGAGGGGGAGATGCAGAAGCATAGGGACATATAGTTTTCTATGACTTAATTCAGTATTTTCATTTGAATAGAGGTCTTAAGAAGGACTTGGCACAAGGTCAAAAGACGTCAGTTTTTACTTTTAGTTAAAAAGACCAGATCTCTGGAATGATATGATAGATTTAAAAGGAGAAAAAAAAGGTTACTCAGAGAAGCAGTATGAATGAAATTTAGAGCAAAAACCTGGTCACATGACCTTCAAAATGCTGCCAGAGCTCAAGGAAAAAGCATGTGATTCATTTTTACCCACATATAACAACTCAGACAGCAAAAGCTCTCAATCAGCTGAATGTGGGCGGGGCAAGTAGGACTCATAGGCTTTTTTCAAAGAAGCATTGAGTCATTATTTACAATGAAAATACTAAATCAAATAGTAGAAAAACTACATACTGCTGAGGTCAACATCTCCTCCTCTATAATATACTGCCTAGACATTGGGTACATAAGAGACCTGACAAAGTCACTTTTTGAGAAAACTGCTGATCCCTTGTTTCTCTCATTTTTTAATTTTTATAACTACCAATTTTTTGCCTTATTGTTTCCGACTAATGATCCCACATTTTGACTTCTAATATCGATTTACGCTATAATCAGTACTGTGCCTCCTACCCGTCACTTCTGCACAAGGTTCTATATGCTCCTAATTTATCAAAGTCACGTAAAATATTAAAGTCTCGTTAAACCTGACCAAAATAAAATGACAGTAAATTGGAAGAGAGAAAGGCGTGGATAGCTATCATCCATTTGTAACATCTCTAGCAGTATTTATTTAGTGCAACTTGACAAGTAGCTCCAAGGTGACAAGCACTTGATGACAATTACCAAGGAAGAATGATGTGTGCTCATTAGCTATCAGAAGGAAATGCATACCGAACAAGCTACAGACGATTCTGACACTCGTAGTTGCTAAGGAGGTCAATGGTCTGTTCACACCTGAATGTTTAGTACAAGAAGTTGTAGAAAGCACTTACTGTTGCTGGAGAGGCACGGGTTGTGTGACTCACAGAGTGGCCTGAGTTTTCCATGGAGTTGCCAATCAAGTAGGTTCCACCAGTGCTGCTAATGATTTGCCCTCCAGAGACCCCCATCTGAATAGCTCCAGTGCCGACCATGTTGTGAGATGAGACCACAGTTGTCACCTGCGCAGATCCACCTTGGGTGTCAAAGTAACTGCCCCCAGTGTTTTGGCTGTACATCTGAGTTTCTGTGTAAGGGTATGTTGTTGTCCGGCTTAAAGAAAAGAATGAAGACATCATTTTTACAGTTTAGTTGTTTTTTTTAATATAAACATGACAAATAAATTAATATTTATATATATATATATATATATATAATTTCTATTTCTTTATTTAGAGGGTAAGTCTTTAGGAGAAATATTGTATCAACTTGTGTGATTACTTCAGTTACAGGGAACGTGTCAGCAGATTTTAGCATCCTCAAAATGATCGAATCTGTGTTAGGTTGCTGTAATGCCGATTAAATCCATTTTTAATTCTTTTTTTCATTCCCAAATAATAGTTTTTCCAATTTTTATTAAATATGCCAAAAGTGCAAGGGGTTTAACCCTCCACTCATAGCTTTCCAGTCTCTCTCCTTCTTTCCCTACCCACCGCCATCCTTTTTTCACCGAATGACAGGTTTGTCTTGTCTGAGTGACCTGCCTCCCCCACTGGAGCTCCCACGCAGGCTCCGTCATTCTCTGGGGCGATACATGCCCCACCTCGAGAAATGATGGCGTCTGTGTGAAATCTTTTAGAAAAAAGGAGGCGGGCCGGAGAGCTGTGATTGCAGAGCTATGCAATCTGTACTTGTGGCTCATTTACATAAAGATTGGAAAAGCAATTATTCAAGAATGGAACAAAGGATTGAAAAAACAAAGTTATGGATTTATTCTGCATTAAAGAGTTATTCCCATCTCCAAGATACTATCCCAATATGTAGTAGGTTGTCACATGGGGTTTAGCTCAGAACGCACAGAGTGTCAGGATGGCATCTGACCCTGTTCACGCAGGAGAGACTGACACTACACTCTCTTGATAGTCTTCTGAGTTTCTCAGACAGGATCAGGCATTGACCAAGCTGTGTTCTCTTTTGTTCAGGCTTGCTAGAGTTAAGTTCTGCTAGCCTGGTGATTCTCTCTAGAGTCACATGTTAGAGACTTATCATAGATGCCTCTTTTTAAGATGGTGGATTTGATCCTCCCATGCCGATTATAGCAATAGCGATACCGGTCCTTGTGCTGTGGTGTTCTAGTTGCTGGATATCTTCCGTTCTTTATTGGGTGTGTTGTGGAAATATTTTTGTCTATTTCTTCCATGTTCTTTATTTATTTCTTCCCTGTTCTTTATTTCCCCCTGAGCACGTATTGTCTAGACCTCTGTGTGTGCTTGCAGTGAGTTTGCGTTTTGCACATGAGGTATGAGACATAAGTCTATCAGGAGAACTATACTACATTTCTAACTGGAGGTATTTGCTAATATAATTATTATTACACCTACTACATATTGGGATAGGTTCTTGGTGAAGGGAATACCCCTTTAAAGGACACTAACATAGATTAGATCAGTTAGGGTACTAAAACAGGCTACATTTTTTAGCAAATGTCCACACCGTTAGTAATTTTATATCTATCTGAAACTTTTGCTCAGATTTGACATTTTAAAGGAACATTTTATTTTTTTGAGTCACAAAAAACAAAAAAATAGAGAAAAAATAAAGAGAATTTTTGATTATGCGACAACTTCATGAACCACATGACCCATTTTAAAGAATGTGGCACAAAAAACATCAACAAATACCACAAGAAAAAAAAAAAAAAGAAAAGTGGCAAAAATGCATATGTTGAAAAGATTAAAACAAAATTCCACTGCTTAATTTCTTCTATATCTCATATAAAGGATCTTATCTCCTCTTTTTAAAGGGAATCTATCACCTATTTATTTTCTAATTAAAACTAAATAGTGAAACATATTCTTTTCTAATCTGTTTTTAATTTTTCATGGTAGATATTTTTTTTATTTTATTTTGTGTAAATGATTAGGGGAGCCGTGTTGCATGACCTTTTGTTAGCAGTATTCACAAATATGCAGCAGAGATGTGCCCCCACATAGATCACAAAAATATATAGTCTAGAGATATCCATTGACATATATGGCAGAGCTATCTAGGCATGCTTTGTGACCTGTGCAGAGGTCATTGCGCAGACAGGAGGAGGAGTAAACATTGTCCATGGTATATTGTGAATGGAGGATCCTATGTTATCTTTATATAGGTGCAAGCCTATCATTGTCATCCAGCCTGACAATAATGAGATGACTACTGAAGGATGATCACTAGAGAATTGTCAGTTTATTATGAAGATTAGTTGCCAGAGTGATTACTACAATATTTTTTTTATTTAAATATTAACATGGAAAATTATAAAAAAAAAAAAAAAAAAAATCACCAGAAACTACGGAAAAATATGTGTTGAATTGAAACAATAGATCATTTTCTGATTACACATTCACTTTATGATTTCCACATGATTATTTGTTTCAAGTAGTAAATCCTTTAAAAAAATGAGGTCAATTTTAATCTCCTGTTTACTTTAATCATTCATTTCTTGGCTTAAGGGGGCTTTACACGTTACAATATCGTTAATGTTTTATCGTCGGGGTCACGTCGTTAGTGACGCACATCCGGCGTCATTAACGGTATTGCAGCGTGTAACACTTACCAGCGAGCTTAAACGTCCTCCAAAGTGGTGAAAATCGTTCACCATGGAGAGGTCATCCTAAAACCAAAAATTGTTAATGGTTGTTCATAGATGTTGCTCCTCGTTCCTGCGGCAGCACACATCGCTGTGTGTGACACCGCAGGAGCGAGGAACCTCACCTTACCTGCGTCCCACCCGCAATGAGGAAGGAAGGAGGTGGGCGGGATGTTCGTCCATGTCATCTCCGCCCCTCCGCTTTGATTGGCCGGCCGCTTAGTGACGTCGCCGTGATGCCGAACGCACCTCCCCCTTGAGGGAGGGAATGTTCGGCAGTCACAGCGACGACAACGACCAGGTAAGTGCGTGTGACGCTGCCGTAGCGATAATGTTCGCTGCGGCAGCGATCACACGATATCGCATGGACGATGGGGGTGGGTGCTTTTGCGTACGATATCGCTAGCAATTGCTAGAAATATTGTAGCGTGTAAAGCCCGCTTTAGTGTTGCTGGACTACATAGCCCAGGAATATTGCATAGTCCATAGAGTTGCTATAGCTGTTTTCTATGGGTGTCCTAATTTTAATAAAAACTGTAATAAAAATTCAATACAACCAGCAAATATAAATCCACCTTTAGGGTATGGCCAAGACCCAGATATAAGTAGAATTTCAATGCAGTCTATGAATTAGCAGAACATAAAAACAGATCTTGGCCATTGTGTATCCAAGGCTGTATCTGTATAGCATGGAGCATCTAAGCATTAATATATATTTATTCCAGCACTCAGGTTCTGTAATACTGAATGCCGGGGATCTCTACATGTACAGATGGAGACAGCGATGATATAAAAAAAGGTTTTATTCTGTGAAAGCGGGAAATGTAAGTCCCCGAACAATAATTAACTTCTCTTTTGGATCCTAATTGAAACCCATAAATAAGTTCTTCTCTGTTTCATTAATACATTACAAATGACATCCCCTGTTAATTTCCATGACCTCAAGCACAATGATGAGATGTGCTCTACAACATGATAAAAAAGCGCGTCAGCCTTAACCGCCGGTAAAGGGCTCCTTTTCTAAGGTATAAAGACAGGGATAACCTCTTGCTATGTTTTATGCACATCTTAAAATCATCTTAAATGCACAGAGCCCAATTACGAAAGGCTTGACCCTTATCTTCATGGCAGCTACATGTAAGCGTATATTGAGCAGCGTGTACGGCAGCTGTACTTCATTCATGTGCATGATGTATCTGTCCAGCTCCTTGTTCATTACTAAATTACCTGAACATCTGCCACCTGAAAGCCTGATTTAACAAGCTCTGCTTTGTCACACGGAGATGAGCCGTGCGGTGAAGACCTCGCAGGCCGTAATGAAATATTTAAAGTAATCGAATTTACTAAAGACCAATTTGATCAAGAAAAGTCCTTAATTTTATTTCCAACTCTTATTTCACACACACAAAGTTATGTATGGTTTATCACTTTTAAAAAGTAGTTATTCTTAAGGTTTTTTTTTAGAGATTTGCAACGTGGGAAAGTGTCTGTCCACTGTCAGAGGAATATGTATTGAAAGAAAATATATACACCTTATTCTAAGAAATGCTTATCATTAGAAACTTGGCGCTCTACTGCATTGACATTTTTAGAAGCCTCTTTGCCACTCAACAGGAGGTTTGCGATCTCTTACCTTCCAGGATTCCGGACGCTTCTTTTGGTTAGCCAAGATTTGCAAGATGTCATCTCTACATCACGCAACAATGATGACATCACACCACCCCAGTTAAGCAAAAGCCGAGCCAGGAATCCCTGAAGGAAGAGAGTGACGAGTCTCCTGTCCAGCCATCAGAGACTAATCTGGTAGATGGAGTCCCACTAATCAATCCACCCATCTTTACTTATCATGTAAATGCTTAAAGGGTTATTTCCATAGTTTAAATTTATGACATATGCACGGGCTGTATCATAGATGTATGATAGATATGGGTCTCACTGATTGGAAGCACATTTATCTTGAAAAGAAGCCAGTATTACATGCTGCTTTTAGTGAAGAGGTGGTTGCTCATGCACTGCTCTCTACAATAAACACTATGAATTTCTAACACGTTACATACAAAAAAATTGAGATTGAAAAATACACAAATGTATAATACTAAATGGCATCTATGTAAATGTATCCACTGTCAAACCTGGAGAGGGACAATATCTATGTCACCAATAATATCAAGGTCAATGCAGATACACTCATAAGTGCTATCGTCAAAGCCTTTTAGGAAGTGGAGATTTAGGTGACTGGTGATAGGGATCCACACAAAACCCCTACAACACTGAACCACCATAGCACAGAAGAGGAAAGGATGTGCTAGGGATTAGAAAACTCAATAATAATGCTATGAAGGGCTTATACACATGCCCGCATAGCTGACATTTTTTATTGCTCATATTACGAGTGAAAGTCCCAATTTTATCACTCGTCTCCTGGCAAAACACAACATATGCCCAAGATACTGTTAGTTTGGGTCATCAAACCTGAGGTCATGAACATGGGTGAGATGATATGTCTACTATCTGGTAATGTGAGTAAACTCTTAGATTTTTATATATATATATATATTTATTTTATGTATATTTTTCACCACAGAGCTGGATGTACTTGTTTCACCACTAGAACGCACTGTGCTAGAGATGATCACGATGTTACTACGTGATGTCATCACCAGTCAGCAGATCACCACCATCCTTGTAGAATTACTATTCTCTTGTGTCTAATTAGTGATTATTTGCCCATATGGACCCTCAACCAACATCTAAATGAAAGTCACAAGCTTTCTAGCTCAATTAGCATCTACATCTTACATCATAGTGCAAATCCATGGAGATATGTATAGGTCTGAATTCTAGAACAACATTTTAATAAAAATATATGAAAGAAAGACTCACATTGCTCCATTTGTGTAGACGGCATCACTTCCTTCAACATATTGTACCTGTGCTGGGTAAACATGCTGCACCTGTTGTACGGTCTGTACTTGCTGCACCTAAAATCATACAAATCTATAGTTACGATCTGCTGCAATATGGAGAATAAAAAGGAAATGCATGGAAATCTCATTTCATTATGTACAGTGACTTCAGTGTTAACATTTTAGAAAATGTTTTAAAATGCCTTCAAATTACCCCGTGAACTGCGTATACTTATGATTACTAAGAATATTCTAGGGTACAAAATAACAGGCTGCCACTTGCATCTAGCTGTCCTGTCTATGGAAATGAAAGAGAAAAACAGCCCTTCATCGAAGCCTTTAAGGAGAGAATTAAAATACACAAGAAAACAATCTTTACAAATGTGAAGTGTTAAGTAAAATGTCAGCAGCTATATAACATGGTCACGTTGTGTGCCCAACAGTGTATCCTGCCACTTCAAGACCTGATGATATAGACCTTGGCTCAACTGGATATCAAAAGTGTCATACAAAAATATCAAAGATTGTACCTTCCGCTTTCTATCTACAAATGTGGCATTTGTATCCTGACATTAACAGTCTATGGAAGCAACAGCATATGAACGTGTCTTATTAAGATGATTTACGGACCTGATGTATTCGGGCATAAAGACCACGCATATTGTAATATGTTCCTTCTCCTCTTGTCTCTAACTAATTTGTTTTAACAGTTTAATGATTATACTTGCAGGATCCCCAGCGATCATGTTAAAGGGAAAGCGGAGCATTGCACTATCCAGAATGAAATCACTGGATTGTCCTAAGATGCAGACACTTTTTGGTTCCTCTATAAAGGCTAAACGATGGAACTTGTGGATAAAGGACTCCCTTTCGTTCGCTTAAAGTATCCTTATCTGGTATGCGAAAATTGGTTTTCTACACCAGATAACAGCTTTCAGAAGATAGAATTACCAGATTGTATAAATACTAAATATAAGCAAAAAAAATAAAATTACCAGGGTGCAGTTTAGGTTTCCATTGTAGCTGGACATGGACACCAGGGCATTGTTCTCTTCCATGCCGACAATGCTCTGCCTAGCATTCTGGGCACCCCTGCCACTTTTTGGCCAAGTCACTAGGCTTCACATGACATTATGATCTATCCTGTTGAGGCCTGGTAAGAGGCAAATGCTCTCATCTATATTTAGTACCATACAATCATTTTATCTTTTAATCCAGTAGACTATAAAAAAATATAAGTCCTGAATCATCAAAATTCTAGTGTAACTTGCTTTGAAAAGTTGCAAATTTTGTCACCACTTCTCGAACCAGTTAGACGGAGCTGAGGCAGAATGGAGGTGTAACGGTGGCGTGACTCCACAGCTAGTCTACTTCATGTCAAGATGTGGTGTTTCCTATGCCAGAAACATTACTCAGTCAGATTTCTGTGCGGAGTACGAAGCAGCATGCCACTCATCAGTCACACTAGAATCATGAAGAAACGTGCACATCTTCATGAATCAGTGTCTGACTCTACCATGCCCTCTCATCAAGTCCGGTGAAAAAAATCACCAATTAAGATTAATCTGGGCCATTTAGTATCCCAAAAAAAATACAAAAACAAAAAAAGTAAAACTAAACCAAAAGAATTTCATCAAACCTTGTTCAAAATTAGATTTTTCATTATGATATGTAAGAAAGATACTGGATTGAAACATTATTGAAAACAGGCAGGTATGCGGCAGGAATGATCCTAAATGTGACTGCCGACACATCTGTTTAATCTGGTACCTTCATCTAAAAATGTGTGCTTTTCAATTATCTGGATAAACATACAGTAAATCATAAAATTTTCTATCATAACTTCCCTTCTATACAAAGAGAATTAATTTATTAGGTAAATACAAGTACGGAAAGCCAAGAATTGTCTTTTAGCTATGGTAACAATTTAACCCTAATTTGTGATTGAGGTCTATACTTTGAGGAACTTTCCTTCGAAAGTTCACATTGATCTGAAAAAGATTTTATTAACATTTTTCCTCAATAAGTAATTTGCTTTCGGATAAAGAGGGTAAACATGGTCATTAACTAGCGATATAAAACTGTGCTAATGTGCTAACAGAATTGGATGGCTTTCAGCTGTCTGGAGTCTGCTATATGGGACCGTACCTGAAAAGACTTACCCAGCACTCCAAAATAGAGTGGTCCTGGCCTTTCACTGAATGATCAAACCCAGAGTGAGTGTTAAATGCTGAATATAGTATAACTCATTAAAAAGCGTGACCTAGCTCAGTCCTCTGAATCTCGAGCTGCACCATGTTTTATTCATAACCATAATTTGCAAGACAACTGATGAAGAGCTCTCAGTGTAGGGAGCAGCATGCGGGATGCAAATTCGGAGAATTACATGAATGTGTATCAGGTGTAATCTAAGGTTTAGAGCAATACTTTCAGTATAAGGGTCTAAACAACCATAGAGATAATGATAAACTTACATTTCACTATCTGTTTATGCATATGACTCAGAAGCTACATGTTCCAAGATCCAACTCCAAAGATCATCGGTTATCATTGCTTTTTATAGCTCTATAGTAAAATACGCACAATGTCACCATTATCATCAGTTATCATAGTTTTTATAGATCTGTTGTAAAACAAGTACAATGATTTGTTGTTTTTTATTTAGTATCACTTTAATTTGGCTGAAATCCATTGGATGGCAAATGGAAAACTGGTTGAATTCCACTGAATCTGCCACTTCTGCCTCTCTAATCATCATTGTCTAAATAGCATGGCCAACTATTGTTATAATTTTTTTTATATAAGAATGAAATCTCTCAGATTCTAACAAGTCAATATACCACATTACACCTTTGTTGTCAAGTTTAGGATCTCCTGCTCCCTTTACATATGGTTTATTATAGGGAGTCTGTTAGCAGGGTTTTGTTGTGTAAGCTGAAGACAGCATGTTTTAAGGGTTAACACAGAGAATTCAGGGATGCCTGTCTTGTCAAGGTCCGATCTGTTGTTTATTTGAAATTTTTATTTAACCAGCAGGACTTCTCCCTGCTCGGACTACAATGTCATGCACATGGCAGTCCGGCACGCTCCCTCCTTTGATTGACACCTCACTGTCAATGTACAGTCTCAGTAGAGAGCCTGATGTGTGCGGGAAAGTCCTCTTAGCTCTGCTATATGACTAAATTTAAAAATTCTGATTGTGTCAGGACCTCTGCACCAAGTAATCTAAAAGCCACTTTACACACAGAGATAAATCTTTGGCAGATCTGTGGTTGCAGTGAAATTGTGGACAATCAATGCCAGGTTTGTGGCTGTGTACAAATGGAACAATATGTCCATGATTTCACTGCAACCACAGATCTGCCAAAGATTTATCTCTGTGTGTAAAGTGGCCTTTAGTGATACATCCTTGGATTCAGGGTCTCATTACCTATATCATGTTGCTCTTAGATGAGAGATTCCCTTTAAATATGTATATTTTACCTGCATACATTCCCCACTAGGGAGAGCAGAATAAAGACAGGTATATGAGTATGAAGTTACGCAGAAAATTGATATCAGACAGGGACATAGAAATTTTAAAAGCATTATTATTAAATTGATTTGTGATTTTTGTGAACACATATTCTAAATCCAGGGCTTCTGAGAAGAACAGCTGATAGATGTGAACAGCCATTAAAGTAACACTCAGAGCAAAAGTTATATTGACTGTTATACATAGGGCACTGCCTTGTTGTTAAAGCATAAGGCTATGTGCAAAGAATTAACATGCTCATTCTTTGAAAAATGCTGCAAAAACCAAGGAGATATAAGGCTGTGTGTGCACGTTGCGTCCTGACCAGTGCGGAAAAGAATGCACCCTCTTTCAGACGTGACACTGCGTGTTGACAAAAAGAATGCATCCAAAACGCATATATTTTGGAAGCATTTTACATGCGTTTTGGATACATTTTTGTCAGTGCGTTCCCCCGGCAATTCAGCTCTGCTACATGCCGGCTGACAGCCAACACAGTCAGAGTCGGGCGATGAGAATGAACTCGGATGAACTGCACCCGACTTCAATGTCATCCACGGCTCTGTCTCTGTGTGCTGTCATGAACTCAGATGAACCTCCGAGGTCAGTGCCAGGACACAGAAGTCCGCAGCAGCGACGTCAGAGCTTCACCCGATTTCACTGACATTGTGCGTCTCTCTGTGTGTGGCAGCCTGATTTGCGGACACACGTGAAGGACTCATCTGTGATCGCAAATCTCCTGAGTGACTGCAAAGAGCCGCACGATCAGCTGTGCTTTCACTCAGGTTACTCCCTGCCACAGCTGCTGTCCTCTACCTGAGAGCGGTGGCCGCGAGTAACCTCAGTGACAGCACAGCTGATCGCGCGGCTAACTTCAGTTGCTGAATGGAGCTCACAGGAGCGGTAGTAGAACACCTGATGTAGCAGAGCTGGAAGCATCATGGGACCTTGCGTGGATTACGTCGGACCTGGAGGTGTTTTTGAGGAATTAATAAAGTGGTGAAAGAGGGTTTTTTTTGTCTTTCATTACAAATACAGGATTTTTTGGATGTGTGTGTTTATTTTCTTTAACTTACAGGTTAATCATGGAAGGTATCTCGAGGAGACGCCTGCCATGATTAACCTAGGACTTAGTGGTAGCTATTGGCTGCTGCCATTAACTCCTTATTACCCTGTTTGCCACCGCACCAGGGCAATTCAGGATGAGCCGGGTAGAGTCCCGGAACTGTCGCATCTAATGGATGCGGCAATTCCGGGGCGGCTGCTGGCTGATATTGTTAGTCTGGGGGGCTCGCCATAATGTGGAGCTCCCCATCCTGAGAATACCAGCCTTCAGTCGTGTGGCTTTACCCTGATTGGTATCCAAATTGGGGGGGACCGCACGTCGTTTTTTTTTCATTATTTATTTATTGTTTTAACTGCTTGATATAGACATGCTGTTGTGAATGTCAGTTATGCTTTTGCTGCTGTGAGGCTCCCTCTTGTGGCCAGGAATGGTTTGGACAGAGACCAGGTGTGTTGAGCAATGGGCGTTTCCATTGCTAACTCTCTGCCTATTTAAACCCTGGTCTGCTAGCAGGCTATGCCGGATGTCAGTTGTTCTTTGTTCTCCAGCCTGCTTCATCCTGCTCCAGACCACATCTACCCCAGATAAATGCTTGGCTCTTTATTTGTTGTTTGGTTCTTTTTGTTCTTATCTGAGTTTGTCATTTACTGTGGTTATTGTCAGTTTATTTTCATGCAGGGATCTTCCCTCTCAGTTGCATAGCTGGGAATCTCCCTGCAGCTATGTTTGGAGTATTGCTCCTATAAGTCCATGTGTTTGTTGCTTCTTGAATTTGTAATGGTTCCTGCTTTCTGTTCATTGGTATGACAAGAGCGCCTGGTATAGGATGGAGTTCAGATCTAGTGAGCTGAGGGCTTTTTGTACTATCAGGTTTTTGGATTTTTGTAGGGTTTTTCTCTGGCCACCATCAGTCCCTTTCCTATCCTGTCCTATTTAGTCAGTAGGGCCTCACCTTTTGCTAATCCTATCATCTATCTGTGTATTGTGTTTTACTATATCACCGCAGTCTTTGAATGTGGGGGGCTTGCTATTCTTTGGCAATCTATTTTCTGAGGCAGAGAGTTATTCATCTTTCCATCCTTTAGGATAGCTAGTTCTCCGGCTGAGTTCACGGTGCATAGGATGTTAGTTCACCCCTCGGCTACTTCTAGTGTTGATGGTTAGTAAGGGGATGGCGGCCAGATTAGTTGCCAATGCTCTTGTCACCTTTTACCAATGATTTATGGTGGTCTTCCATGGTTCCGGATCATGAGACATGCCCACCGGTGGCTGTGATTGGTTGCAGTGAGACGGCTGTCACTCAGCGTGGGGGAGTGTCTGACTGCAACCAATCATAGGCACTGGTGGGCGGAGGAAGCAGGGAATACGTGATGGATTAATGAGCGGCCGGCATTTTCAAAAGACGAGAAGCCACCACAGTGTGAAAGCCGTGCAGCGCAGTGCTGATGATCGTGCATCAGTGAGTATGAGAGAGGGGTTGGGAGGGAGAGACCGACATGGACAGAGAGAGAGATAGAGATAGAGACAGAGAGAGAGACCGATTGACAGACTGACCGACAGAAAGAGACCGAAAGACCTTCGTTTATTATGTCAAAAACACATGCAGATCACTAGTAAAAAGCAAGTGAAACGCATTCTTTCTTGAAAAATATGCGTTTAGACAATTCTCATTGACTTCAATGTTATTAAAATGCTGCCAAAATGGCAAAAACAACTGACATGTTGCTTCTTCAAACGCAGGGATTTTTACAAATTTTCCGCAGCTAAAATGCAGAGATTGTAAATGCATCGTGCGCACAAGAAAGCCCTATTTTCCATAGACTTTACCTGGAAATCAAAATGCATGTAATTTTGCATTAAAACGCTGCAGCTCAAAACGCTGCTGAAACGCATGAAAAAAAGCAAAGTGCGCACATAGCCTAAGACACTTGCAAATGACTCATGCATCGGTATCACCCAGCACAGCCTGACGCTCTCCGGACACCAGCTCCTCAACTGCATGGAAATACATGTGTGCGGCCGTGCCGGGTGATACTGATGCGAGATTCTGTACCCTAAGACTGAGCTCACAAGAGTGTATACATTGGACAAATGCTATCCGATGTTTTATTGGATAGCAGTTGGTCCAATATTATTCTATGGAGCAACGTCAATCATGTTATTGGTGGCATAAATTGGACTGAGTGCACCCATTGAAGTCTGTGGCTTCATGGAAATCATTGGCCTGCACTCATATGACATCCAAATGCAGTCTGATTTCCACGGACTCACAGAATAGAGAAGATGGAGACATTTTGTTTTCCATCCTCCCCTGACAATGTGCTCCACTTCTCTCATGCGAGAGAGTCAAATCAGACTAAGGTGACACTCTGATCAAACTCGGGTCAGAGTTTGATTAGTGTGACTTACATAATCAATCTGATTCTCTCGCATGGGAGAAGGAGAGAATATACGATCGTGTGAGTGTAGCTTAAAACAGAGACTATATTAATCTGGAGATATGGTGAAAATGTAATTTTCGTGTGCAAAAAAAGACAGATTGTGATAGTTTGCAATTGGCTCTATTGCCACTTTTTGACAACACTGATTTTACTAAAAGTAGGTCATAGGGGCTTAACCCTTATCGCACTTGCAATTGTTTTTTCTTTTAAGGCATTTGTTTTGTGCCAAATTCTTCTTATAATCTCTTACCAACATGACGTAATGGTACATCATTTGATGGCTCCCTGACTTTCATTGGGACTTAGGATCTGAAACTGCATCTTTTATAGGCAGATGATGGCTATGTTATTCAGCCATCATCTGCCTCTAACATCCATTAGTGCAGTGGTGCACTTTTAACCTTATAAATAATTATGTCAATCTGTGACAGTGCATTTACAGTGCATCACCTGGTGTGCGCACTGTTCTACATATTCATCAGTGTCGATGGGTCGACATAACTAACCCCATGCCTGTCATGATGGTACAGCTATGAGCACAAGCCTCTAGTACTGTATAGCACAAGCAATTTGGCAATCACAGGTTGAAGTCCGTTAAAAGGACTACAAAATACATTAAAAAGGTAAAATAAAACTTTTTAAAACTAGGAAAAGAACAGAAAAACAAAAGTTCAAATCACCCACCCTTCTGCCCAATAAAAAACAAGAAATGAAAAAAAATAAAACTATACACCTATGTGGTATCTCCACATCCATAAAAGTCCAATCTATCAAAATATAAAATTAATTATCTCAATCAGTAAACATTGTAATGAGATGAAAAAATGCTAGAATTGAAATTTTTTAACTGCCACAACACTACAAAAAATGAAATAAAAGGAGATCAAAACATTGTTTCTACCCCAAACTATTATCAATAAAAACTTCAGCTTAGGCATCAAACTATGCATGCTTGCTATCACTGTAATTGCATTGACCTTTAGAATCATATTGCCAGGACATTTTTTACTGAAAAATTAACACTGTAAAGAAAAAAAACAAAAAATGCACTTTGAATTTTTTCCAGTACATCACAGAATAAAATGGATAGTGTCACTCAAAAGAATACTTTGTCCCACGAAAAATAACCTTTCATAAGTCTATGTTGATGGAAAAAAAAGTTATGGCTCTTACAAGAACGGGAAAAACAAACAACAGCACAAAAAATGAAAATTGCCCAATCAGGAAGGCGTGAAGTCTATTTTCTACTTATTACCCTGATTTTTTTTCATGTTGTCACTTTGTGCATGGTTTTGTAATCCAGATGTTTGTGGACAATTCATTATTTGTGACAAGTTTTTACACAAATGTCCTCCAGTCTCCCCCTGGGGTGATTTTTATTTATTTTTTTTGCATTCTCCAACATTTTTGCAGAGGAATTGTTACAGTTGCGTGTGACATTTTAACAAATCATGTGATTTTTTTGTTTTGTTCTGAAGAGGTGCAAAAAAAGGTAAAAAGATAAAAAGACAAAGAAAAATGTTTTTTATTTTGTACATCATTTTGAAGAATTTGGCCCAAAAGACAGCAACAAATTTCGCGCTGTAATATTCATAGACAATTTTTTAGCCAAATTCTTCAGAGTGAAGCACATGTTTCATGAATTGTGTGCAAAATAAAAAAATGCTCTTTATTTCTGTCTTCAAAGACATTACCTTTTCAAACCCTATATTTCCCCCAAGTACAAAAAAGACAGTTAAACTCACCTCTGGTGCCGGTGTCATATCAGAGGTGTTAACACTGTCTCTCCTGGGGCTTGCGTGACATAACAATCCCCGCTGCCAATCAGCGACTTCACGATCCCCTCCTTCTGACCGCAGGAGGAATGAGAGCTGCTGCTGTTCTCTAACTTCCTCTGGATGTTTGATTTGTCCGCAGGAGGGAAGAGTGAAGTAGCTGCTAATTGGGTGCAGGGATCGCATGACATAACAATGCCATGCAAGCCCCGGGAGAGCAGTGTGGACACTGCTAGAACGTCCCCGAAGCTCTGGAAGAGACAGTGCCGACACTGCTAGAATGTTCCTGGAACCTGATTATAGACTATAGCGTCAATTAATTTACTTGTTGGGGGAAGGGGGAACATCATGATTGAGAAGGGATTGTCCAAGTAGTGAATAATCACTTTAAACTGTTTTGTGACATTTTAGCGCTAAAAGATGCATGTTCCGTTAAAATAATGCAAAATGTGCCCCAAAATAATTGGCACACATAAAATCATTTCAGAAAGGAACTGGATAACATTTGTACCAACATTTTATTATTATTATTATTATTATTATTAATAATACTCTTTTTTTTAAGTCACAATTGATAAATCAGCTGAAAAAATCTGGAAACTCCAAATTCTGCCAACTATGGTGAACATAAAGGCGAAAAAAGACTTTTAACCCCTTAAGGATGAAGCCAGTTTTGTACTTAATGACCAGGCCATTTTTTGCAATTCTGACCAGTGTCACTTTATGAGGTCATAACTCTGGAACGCTTCAACGGATCCCGGTGATTCTGACATTGTTTTTTCGTGACATATTGTACTTCATGATAGTTATAAATTTAGAACAATATTTTTTGCTTTTATTTGTGAAAAAATCGGAAATTTGATGAAAATTTTGAAAATTTTGCAATTTTCAAACTTTTAATTTTTATGCCCTTAACCCAGAGAGTTATGTCACACAAAACAGTTAATAAATAACATTTACCACATGTCTACTTTACATTAGCGCAATTTCTGAAACAAAATGTTTGGGGGTTAGGAAGTTAGAAGGGGTCAAAGTTCATCAGCAATTTCCCATTTTTTCAACAAAATTCACAAAACCATTTTTTTAGGGACCACATCACATTTGAAGTGACTTTGAGAGGCCTAAGTGACAGAAAATACCTAAAAGTGACACCATTCTCAAAACAGCACGCCTCAAAGTACTCAAAACCACATCCAAGAAGTTTATTAACCCTTCAGGTGCTTCACAGGAACTAAAGCAAAGTGGAATGAAAAAAAGCAAAAAATAAAATTTTACCTAAAATGTTGCTCTACCCCAAATTTATTCACTTTTAGAAGAAATAACACAACAAAATGAACCCCAAAACTTGTTACCCACTTTCTTATGAACGCGCCAATACCCCACATGTGGTCAGAAACCTTTGTTTGGACAAATGGGAGGGCTCGGAACAGAAGGAGCAATATTTGAATTTTGGAAAGCAAATTTGGCTGAAATAGATTGCGGGCACCATGTTGCATTTACATGTCCGCCAAGGTACCTAAACAGCAGAAACCCCTTACAAGTGACACCATTTTGGAAATTAGACCCCTTAAGGCTTCTATCTAGGGGTATAGTGAGCATTTTGGATCCACAGGTACTTCACAGATTTTGATAACGTTACGTTGTCACATTGAAAATTTTCATTTTTTTCTCAAAAATGTTGCTTTAGCATCAATTTTTTCACTTTTTCAAGAGGTAATTCCAAAAATGTGACCCCAATGTTTGTTACCCACTTTTTTATGAGCGCGGTGATACCTCACTTGTGGTCTGAAACCTTTGTTTGGAGAAATGGGAGGGCTTGGAACGGAAGGAGCAATATTTGAATTTTGGAAAGGAAATTTGGCTGAAAAAGATTGCGGGCACCATGTCGCATTTGGAGGACCACTAAGGTACGTAAACAGCAAAAAAACACCACAAGTGACCCCATATTGGAAACTAGGCCCCTCAAGGAATTTATCTTGATGTTTGGTGAGTACCCTGAACCCCCAGGTGCTTTACAGAAGTTTATAACGTTGAGCCATGAAAATAAAAAAATAAAATTTTACCACAAAATTGTTACTTCAACCAGGTAGCTTTTTTTTTCACAAGGGTAACAGGAAAAAAATCACCATGAAATTTATTGCGCAATTTCTCCTGAGTTTGTTGATATCTTGTATGTGGTGGAAATCAACTGTTTGGGCACACTACAGGGCTCAGAAGAGAAGGAGTGCAATTTGACTGCAAAATTGGCTGGAATCAATAGCGGACGCCATGTTGCATTAGGAGAACCCCTGAGGTGCCTAAGCAGTGGAGGTCCCCCACAAGTGACCCCATTTTGGAAATAAGACCCCTCAAGGCTTTTATCTAGGTGTATATTGAGCATTTTGAATCCACGAATACTTCACAGAATTTGATAAGCTTAGGTTGCCATATTGAAATTTTCATTTTTTTCACAAAAATGTTGATTTAGCGACACATTTTTCACTTTTTCAAGAGGCAACAACAAAACGTGTACCCCACAGGTTGTTATCTAATTTCTTGTGAGCGCAGGGATACCACACATGTGGCCAAAAACCTTTGTTTGGATAAATGGGAGGGCTTGGAATGGAAGGAGCACCATTTGAATTTTGGAAAAGTTGAAGTAAATTGCGCGCACCATGTCACATTAGCAGGGCCCCTTGGGCACCTATACATCAGAAACCCCCCACAAGTGACCTCATTTTGGAAACTGGACCCCTCAAGGATTTTATTCAGGAGTATAGTAAACATTTTGAATCCACAGGTACTTCACAAAACTGTTGCTGTAGCAAAAAAATTCTCACTGTTAAGGGGGCTTTACACGCTGCGACATCGCTAATGCGGAGTCGTTAGGGTCACGGAATTGGTGACGCACATCCGGCCGCATTAGCAATGTTGCTGCGTGTGACACCGATGAGCGATTTTGCATCGTTGCAAAAACGTGCAAAATCGCTCATCGGTGACATGGGGGTCCATTCTCGATTATCGTTACTGCAGCAGTAACGATGTAGTTCGTCGCTCCTGCGGCAGCACACATCGCTATGTGTGACGCCGCAGGAACGAGGAACCTCTCCTTACCTGCCTCCCGGCCGCTATGAGGAAGGAAGGAGGTGGGCGGGATGTTCCGGCCACTCATCTCCGCCCCTCCGCTTCTATTGGGCGGCCGCTCAGTGACGTCACTGTGACGCCACACGGACCGCCCCCTTAGAAAGGAGGCGGTTTGCCGGTCACAGCGACGTCGCCGGGCAGGTAAGTATGTGTGACGCATCTGCGCGATGTTGTGCGGCACGGGCAGCGATTGCCCGTGTCGCACAACAGATGGGGGCGGGTACCCACGCTAGCGATATCGGGACCGATATCGCAGCGTGTAAAGTAGCCTTTAGGCTATGTGGCCATGATCCAGCGACACGGCGTCTAGTACCCAGTGTCAGCCTCCTGCAGAAATGTGAGTGTTGTCCACGGGAGAACGCAGCTGCCCATGCCCACGATTTGGGTTCAGGCTGCTGTGGACTTTAGTTCTATTCTACCTGCAAAGAACACTCATCTCCGCAGCATAAATTGACATCCTGAGGCTCGGGAAGCTGCGCCACAGGTCGATTTATGCTGCGGAGAAAAGAAACACAGTGGGCACGGGATTTCTAAAAATCCTTCCACTGTGCTTCTACTGCACAACGCAGCGTTATGGACGCAGGGAAAACACTCTGCGCCCAAAACGTTGCAAACCCTGATTGTGGGCACACAGCGTAAAATGCTACAATGGATGACTGGATAGATGTCAAACATATATAACGTCCCACCCCCTGCATATTCTAACCTGGCGCCCTTTAGTGCCTTTCATGTGACACTAAAGGATGCCTAGCCTTGTATTTAGCCCAAAAAAAAAAAAAGAATTAAAATAAATGACGTGGGGTCCCCCCTATTTTTGATAGCCAGCTAGGGTAAAGCAGACAGCTGTAGCCTGCAAACCACAGCTGACAGCTTCATCTTGTCTGGTGATCAATTTGGAGGGCTCCCCAAGCTGTTTTTTTTTTTAATTATTTATAAATAAATAATTAAAAAAAAAAAAACAAACGTGGGGTCCCCCCAAATTAGATCACCAGCCAAGGTGAAGCTGACAGCTGGGGTCTGGTATTCTCAGGATGGGAAGAGCCACGGTTATTGGACTCTTCCCAGCCTAAAAATAGCAGGCCGCAGCCGCCCCAGAAGTGGCGCATCCATTAGATGCGCCAATTCTGGCGCTTCGCCCCAGCTCATCCCGCGCCCTGGTGCGTTGGCTAACGGGGTAATGAATGGGGTTGATACCAGGTGTGTAATGTCACCTGGCATCAAGCCCAGCAATTAGTTATGTCACGGCGTCTATCAGATACCCGACATAACTAATTGACAGTAATAAAAAAAAAATTGACAACAAAAAAAATTTATTTGAAAAAACACTCCCCAAAACATTCCCTGATTGACCAATTTATTGAAAAGAAAAAAAAAAATCCACAATAATCCATTTGGACGTCCCACGTCGCCTCTGGACCTTCTAGAATATGGGGGGCACGTTCAGGGAACGTATCCCCCATTTTCTAGGAGGGCAGACCCTCCACTTGAGGAGAGTGGGTGCAAAGAATCTGCACCCACCCTCCCTGGGTCACAGCTGCAGAGTGCGAGCAGCCAGCGTCCTGAACACAGGAAGCTGACAGCTGCGCTCTGCTCATGTGACCGGAGTCTGCTGTGAAGGAGCCGGAGGAGGGGGCCGCGGGGGATCAGAGCTGCGACAGGTATGTATGACACCGGGGGACACCGGGGAACACCAGGGGGGGGGTAGGGGGGGACCCGGCAGGGCCTAGGGAGCAGGTTTCTGTCGTATGTGTTATGGCACATACGACAGAAACCATAGGAACAGTGGAAATGCGGCCGGCGCGCTGCTGTGATCGCCGGTGCGCGCGGCCATCTTGGATTTTCGGGAGGGGGTTGGGGGTCGGGGGGGCACTTTGGGGACACCGGGGGACCGGAGGGAACCGGGAAAAAGATTTATCTCCCATCTGGCATGTTTGATCATGCCAGATGGGAGATAAATCATTTTTTACCGGCGCGGTCATTTACTATAACTTGATGATCGGTATACGGTGTATACCGGTCATCAGGTGAGCGGGGACCGGAAAAACCGGCCCGAATCATGATCTCCAGGGTCTCAGCTACCCCCGGCAGCTGAGACCCCGGAAATTTTCTGACTCTGGGGGGCGCTAGACCCTTTTTTCCGACCGCCGTTAAAAAGCGGCGGATCGGAAAAAGTACCCTTATTTACCGCCGTTAAAAGGCGTATCGGCGGTCGTAAAGGGGTTAAAAAGGTGCAAATTGGAAGAAAGAGGCACAAAAGAAAAACAACAACAACTATACAAAGAATGCAATAATGAATCAGGCCTTATATGTTTGTGCAATAGAAATAGGAGCGTTAGTAGTAATAAGAAGAGTAATAATGAGAGTTTAGACATCAAACAAATCCAATAAATGACCCATAGGAATTGGAATGAACTGTTACATCGCCAGTTACAAGTAATTGGTGAATAAAATTTATTAACATTGGCGGAAATGTTTCAACAAGACAGGACAGGTCTCAACTTGCCCTTGGAATGTTCTCGCACTCACTGAATTATGAACTAGAACAAAGATAACACTAACTACTTTTCAGCCCTATTAGTTGTGACCCAATGACCAAGATATTTTCTTTTTTACGCCAAGTAATTTTCAAGGAAAACAACTTTATTACCTATCTCTCTACTAAGCAGAAATGAAAAGCCAGTGAAATACAGTCAGAATTGAACATGCCACCAATTTTCTAAGTAAATATATTTCTAAAGGTGCTATTGACATGACTTTCTCACCAGATGTCAGTAATAACCCATCTAATCCACACGACAAAGAAATCAAACTATACATGTCCATAAATTAAGTTGTGTGCAGTAATGAGAAATGACACGGGGAAAAAGTATTAAACATGCTTACTGAAATTTATTTAATACAAAAGCCTTGGTGACAACAGCTTCAAGACGCTTCCAGTATGGAGAAACTAGTCGCATGCATTGCTCAGGTGTGATTTCAGTCCATTCTTTCGCACAAGCACTCTTCAAATCCTAAAGGTTCCATGGTCTCCTTGTATGAACTCTGAGCTTTAGTTCATTCCATAAAGTTTCTCTTGGTTTCAGGTCATGTGATCGACAAGGCCATTCTAGCAGCTTTATTTTCTTTCTCTGAAACCAATTGAGTTTCCTTGGTTGTGTGTTTAGGATCATTGTCTTGCTGAAATGTCCACCCTTGTTTCATGTTCATCATCCTGGTAGATGGAAGCAGATTTTTATCAAGAACATCTTGGTACATCTGTCCATTCATCCTGTCTTCAATTACTTGAAGTTTGCGAGTGCCATATGCTGAAAAACAGCCCCACACCATATTGTTTCCACCTTCAAACTTCACTGTTGGTATGGTGTTATTTGGGTGATATGGAGTGCCTTTTGGCATCCAAACATGGTGTGTATTTTGAAAGCCAAAGAGTTACATTTTTGGTCTTATTTGACCAGACTATGTTCTCCCAGTATTTCACAGGCTTGCCTAAATGTTGTTGAGCAAATGTTAAATGCACTTGCATATAATTTTTGGTCTCATCTGACCAGACTATATTTTCCCAATATTTCACAGGCTTGTCTAAATGTTGTTGAGCAAATGTAAAACGCGCTTGGACATGCTTTTTGTTCAGCAATGGAGTCTTGCATGGTAAGCGTACATATAGGCAATGGAGGTTGAGTGCATTACTTATTTTTTTCTTTGAAACAATAGTACTTGCTGATTTCAGGTCTTTCTGTAGCTCTCCTCAGGTGGTCCTTTGCTCTTGGACAACTCATCTGATACTGTAATTTTTCTAACTCCTTTGTCTGAAATCTTGCAGGGAGTACCTGGTCGTGGACAGTTTATGGTGAAATTATGTTCTTTCTACTTCTGGATTATGACTCCAACAGTGCTCAATGGAACCTTCAGTAATTTAGCAATTGTTCTGTAAGCAATACCATCAGTATGTTTTGATGTTTTGCTACAATAAGGTTATGGAGGTTTTTGCACAGCTGACTGGTTTTACTTATTATGACATGTTTCTTGCATGGCACCTTGAAATTAGACACTTTTTAATAGGCCCATCATTTGATCCAGCTGATATTATTTTTCACCAAGTAGCAGGATTGCTTTCGAATTACTGATAGATTTTAGCGGAGTAGTGCTTTAAAGATAATATTAAAAATATGACACAGTCCAGGAAAAAAAAATTCTATGCTATTGTAAAGGGATTTTACAGTGAAATTTGTCTTGTCATGTGGGTCAAGGATACCTTTTAACCTGATGCTCTAGGGCCCAGGTGCGTTTGCAACCTCTGCACCCACTGCACTTGCACACCTGCCTCCAAACTATATTCTTCTTCCAATCTCCCTGCTATTTTATGTAGTCACAGAACACTGCAGCTGCACGTGGGTAGGGATGAACTTGCTGCCTCTCATGAAATGGATGAACCACTATATATAAATGTACAATCTTATGGCCTTGTATCAAGTACACCATCATAGAGCACATATATGAATTGGTACTTATCATTCATGGCAACCAATAGTGGTGTATCTTTAATTTTTCAAAAGCGCTATAACATGTGAAACCTGTGCTGTTTTTGTTTTCTATAGGCAACATAGTATTTTTTTTTAATTTGAATAAATATTCCTTTAAAAAAAAAAAAAATGACAAAAATACACACTCTTCCATTGAAATGCGTAATTAAATGCTTTTAAACCCCTTACGTCCTAGCTTAGGAGATTCCTTGCAATCAACAGGAACAAACTGTGTTAATATTCAAATTTATTGGTTGCTTCCTAGTTACACTAATATTGCATAATGGGTTGGCTTTACTTTTCAACAGTGTTTGCTAAAATAAATAGCCTCTCCAGAAAGGAAGAGGACTGCAACTCTAGTACGAGCTTTTAGAATTAGCATTCCTGTAAGTCAGTATCTACGCTTTGCCCCATGAACTAGTATAAGAAGCCAAACCAAAAACTCCATTTGTAGAAACATTTATCGGTTTGTTTGCCTCTCATCACTGCAAGGCAGGAGAACTGTTTTGGCTGGGTAAAGGAGTGTGACATGAAGCAAAAAGGGGAACATTTCTAGTGTAGAGTGCCAAGTTGGCATAGCGAGACTTATAAGCCATGCAATGCTCATCTAGAAATTTAAATATGCAAATATCTGTCACACGGTGTCTGGCTTAAAACTCACCAAGTGTCAGGACTACATCTGACCCTGTTCATTCAGCAGAGTCGGACACTCCACACCATGTCTGTCCACAGACAGGCTCGGGCGTTGACCAGCTGTGCTGTTGTTAGCAATCAGGCTTGCAGGGGTTAATTTCTGCTAGCCTGTGGATTGCTGCTTGAGTCATATGTTGCAGGAGACCTATCACAGTCGCCTCTCGTTCTCTATGCTGATAATCGCTTTTTGTGATCTCAGTCATTGTGCTTTGTTGCTGGTGTATGTCTATGTGCTGTTTGGTGTGTTGTGGAAATACTCTTGTTGTCTGATTATTTCCGCTCTTCTTTTAGTTTCCATCTAATCATGTATTATCTATACCTCTGTGAGTGATTGAGTCTCAATTTTGGTTTTCCCCCGTCTGTTTATTTGTGTGGGATTAATCACTCCTATCCTGGCCCTATCTTGGGTGAAGTGAGGGGGGCCACTAGGTCAGAGTTTTTCAGGAGCTAGGGCAAGGAAGGCGGCCCAAACATTATCACCTTTAGACATATATTTTTGATCAGGGTCAGCTAGGGCTCCCCTAACCTGAGGGCCAGTTTAAGCCCATCTGTCCCTGGTGATCCCATCTCACCCTGTGACAATATCCTCTTCAGAAAGGAAAAAGACGGGAACTCTAGTGCATAGTTGAGCTCTTTATGGCCACAAACATGGCCACAAACAGATCCAGCTTAGCTTCACAAAAGCGGCCATTAAGAATCAAACAACTTACATGTCATGCTGATCAGTGTGTGGTTACAGCAGTGTTACCAGTTATCTAATAAGTTACATCGAAGCCATTGCAAAAAAAAAAAAGTAAAAAACCCCCAATGATTCTTTAGTAGGTTTCTGCAAGACTATTTGAGGAACTTGCAATTGAGCCTGAAGAATTACCCCTAGTTAAGGGCTTGCATTATGTTTTTCTAGGTTTAGTGTTCCCATAAGAAGTACACACGTTGACAAACATTGCACACATGTGCTTCAAGTTAATCATGGACGTAAAAAAACATAAAATATTTACCTATTCTTCAAACTAAGCCCAGGTATTATCATCATTATTATTATTATTATTATTATTATTATTAATAATAATAATAATAATAATAATATATGAACATATGCACAAATTGCATGTCACTTTAAATTATGTCACTTTTACACTGCACACTATATACATATTAACTGGTGCAAGGTTCACTTGATTGTGAAATGGATTTTAACGCATAAGCCCATTGTTTCAGTCACTCATCTTGAAGTATTTCATAGAGAAGGTCACTTCATAATTCAGCGGACTTGAAATGGAGATCTAAAAATATCCCCCATGCTCGCGATGGACGCTTACACTTCTGGACTAATTCGGCTTGACATGCTTTTTGTCTTGCCGGATTTTTGCAGTAGGCTTTCATTCTGGATTGCGCTGGCACAGTACAAGATTTTTCACATTTGAGCATGCTAATTATATTGTTCAACTCATTTTTAATGTATCATTGTTCGCTGGTAAGTTATGCTACATAATTACTCCAGCAGCGAGGAAGAACTAGCCCTAGCACTTTTCAAACATTAGAGGGAAAAAAACAAAAATAATGCTTTCATGGGTTCTTAAGTGTAGGCGTCAAAATTAATAGCAATTATGCACATAAAGTAAAACTATACAACAAATATGACAAGACTTCCTGTAGGGAAAATGATCTGAGATACATAATGAATTGTTTGGGAAACCAATTACATTTTTAGGAATTAGGTTTAATCAAATCATGTGTAGAAAGGTGTTTTTGTTTCTTAGCAAACAGACGTCTGCTAATCCAGATAAACGTGAAGCCTTGACAGGGCATATAGACATCGAGTCCAAATACTTGATAAAATTCAGCAAGGAAGTTTGATTCATTGGAATTACTTGCTGTACAAATATGCAAGGGAAAGCAAATTGGAGATTAGTGCAGCTCTATGCATAGGCTGGGTGGTCAGGCTCGGTTACGTGAACACCCAACAAGTCCACTGATTGTTAGAATGATCCAAATTGATCATTTACCATACTGTACCTTTTCCAATGAATTTTTCCTATAAAAGTGACATCTAATGAGTGGAGCTTATTATATAAATATAGAGAATATTGCCCATTGTCAATGCTCTTCAAATGTCCTATGCCATTAAAATCTGATAGATACTGGTTTTGAAACTGGGCTCTATGAAAGTGCGCTCTCTTGCCATTTATTTCTTGGGGAGCTCCGAAATTCCATAACATGCGTGGGGTCCAGTTGTGGATAATTGTAGCATAAACTGTATAGAACACAACTCCTTTAATCAAAAAATGATAAGCTGATATCTGTTTAGGCAACACTTTTCATCAATACTGGAAATTCATATGCCAGTCTTGATCCAGAGTCCGCTTTAGTAATGTTATGGATATAATTACATGACGATACCCAAAATAACAGTCTTCAAAATGGCACTTGAACTGTGTACCACACCCATGTCTGTACTCAGAAATCATAACACTTTAATAAGAAGACATTTGGTGAGTCATGCTGAATAAGAACAATATAAAATGATGAAATACATATAGATATCAGTTTAAGTTCTTTCTTGCAGCTTGACCAATAGTAGAAGAATATGCACCGTTGGATACCATCCAAGAGATTCTCTATAATATGCTTATACTTCCTTAAATAAATTAGTCTTCTGCCTGCTCTGATCAAAGCCATTGGCCTCTGGTCTTCGTAGATAATTTGCATGCTTGAAGATATTTGACTCTTAATTCGGACTGAAGACATTTTAAGATAGTTTATGCGCATTTGAATTGCATTCCCCAAATCAGTAAGATGTGAAAAATGTATTAAAAGGAGCACGACGGTTAATTAAATTGACACAACTTTCGGCTGCTTTTACCGATTGGTGTACATTTCTGCTATAATTTGTGAAGTGAATATATTGGGATGGGCTAGAACACACCCAATTCACTAGGTTCCACCCGCTTTTTAAAAAGTAGACCGCAAAACAGTAGGCGTAGAAGCATAAATAAGTCGAAAAAGTTTACGCCGTGCACAAAAAAATTTGACTTTTCCATGCCAGTCTCCTGGCGAAGAGGGACAGTCTGTACTAGCAATGATCCTCACAACCCAGTAAATAATTACTTATATAAGTGGGTATAAAGATGATACAGAAAGTTGGTCCAATGGAAGAAAATAAGGAAATGTGTAACCCCCAGGACATAGAGGCCAATTTTCTCAGCTTTCACCCTTCTTGATCTATGCTGCCTGTGGGTCATACAGCATAAGGCTATGTCCGCACTTTGCATTTCCACCTGCGTTTCAGGTGCTTTTTAGGTCCGTTTTGAACTGCACCTTTTCTTGCCAGAAGGCATGCGTTTTCATTTTCCATAATAGTCTATGAAAAATGGGGATTTCTAGTCCACACTTAGCGTTTATAAACGCTGCGATTAATTTGCATAATTTGTGGCAAAAACCATGCGTTCAAAGAATTGTTTTTGCCATTTGAGCTGCGTTTTGCTAACATTGAAGTCAATGAGAAGTAGCAATTAGCAAGAAACATCAAAATTCCAGCGTTTTACCTGCTTTCTACCTGCAGAAACAATGCGTTTTGGAATACCAAAACGCAAGCTTTTCTGACATTAAAATATTGGAATATTATGTCCCTTTACACACACACATAGTCCGACAATTAAAATAATGGAAAATATAAATGTAATGCTATTTTACCGCTAAATAGTATAAAACCGCTATAATTATGAGAAATATAAGTATAATCTTTATAACTTCAATAATTATATGTGTTCCTTTTTTTCCCATTTTTTCATTGTGTTTGACTGTTTAAACTTTATTTAGCAGTGTCTTTATGTTTAAAACGCATCTTTACAAACGCAATGGAAAAGCATGTAAAAAGCACTAAAAACGTTGCTAAAACGCGATAAATACGCATGCGTTTTTAGCGCTAATTTGTGGTTAAAAAAAACTTTGGCAAAATCAATTACTGCCAGAGGGTGCGTTTTGAACTGCAAGTAGGGCGACACAAAGTGCGGACATAGCCTAAATCTAATTACATGTTCCTTTTAATAAAAAACAAAAACTTTGTGTTGCCATTTCCTAAAACCAATAACCTTTTTATTTTTCCATCCATGGAACTGAGTAAGGGCTTGTTTATTTGCATGCCGAGCTGTTCTTTATATCAATACCATTTGGGGGTAAATAAGACATTTTGATCACTTTTTATTGCATTTCTTTTAGGTAAATGTGGCGACTGAAAAATAGGAATTCTGGCGTTTCAATTCTCTTTTTCTTTTCATAATTTAAAGTTTAAATAATCTTTAAGCACAGGTTTACATAATTGTACAGTTTGATACAACGGAATTTTACGGACATGACGATATCAAATATATCAAATATATTTAATTTTCAGATGTTTTAATTTTCGAATTGGGAAAAGGGGAATATTAAATTTTACATATTTTCTATAATTACATTTTTTCCTTTATCTTATTTTTTTTAGCTATCCTAGAGGACTTTAATCTGCAATCATTTCAATTTGTAAATACTTATATACTGTAAAACTGTGGTATTTCAGTATAGCACATCAGTTCCCTGATAAATGGTAAGCAGGCCATTTTAATGCCACTGCTAGAGGTGTCTAAATGGTTTACAGCAATGATCAGAATTAGCATTGGCCGAGTCTATTATAGGCAGATGCCCACTGTCTAATACAGCCAGCATCTGCTGGGTATGAACCAGTCTCAGCTTCTGAGCCTGTTTCCTGCAGCCCATGACAACTTCTGATGTAAATCGACCTAACAAGTCATCAAGGGGTTAAAACGGTAATTCAATGAAAAACATTTATCACCTATGCATAGCACCCCCTGTAACGGTGGTGGACCCAAGTAAATGAAGCTGCATAGTTTACGGGTGATCACCACTCCATAGGCCCAAAGAAACATACCTCCCAACAGTCCCATATTCAGCGGAACTTTCCAGAATATAGGGAGTCTGTCACTTTGGTGGGAGTTCGGAGGTTATCCTGGCTTCACATATATCTTCAGGGCACAGATATGGTTGAATATTACAGTGGGGCAGGCAACCATCAGATCCCTATTGCACTATGCAGTTTGTATAAATGCCCTGCCAGGTCCTTTATGTGATGTGACTAGGTTGTAGCGGGACACAGGTAAGATAAGGTGTGTGCATATTTGGCAGAGCAATGTGGGTGTTTTGATGTAGCAGAGTTGTGTGTATTAATGTAGCAAAATTGTGTACTGGTGTAGCAGATTTGTGTGAGTTAATGTAGCAGATTTGCAGTCGAATGCTCTACCACTGAGCTATACCCCCCAATGTAGCACATTTGTGCAAGTCGATGTAGCAAAGTTGTGCATGTTGATGTAGTAGAGATGGGTTTGTTAATGTAGTCTTGGTGTGTGTTGATGAAGTAGACCTGTGTGTGGGCATAATATAATTTGGGGGGCATCAGACTGTAGTGTGAATGCACTGTGTGAGCATCCTACCATGTGCTGCGTAATGTAGTGTGCCAATGGCATCAGATGTATGCGGGGGAATGTACTCTGGAGGTATCATACTGTGTCTAGTGGGAATAGTGCGGGTCATAAAAGTGGTACCATATTCTGTGGGACATTAATGACCATCACTGAGAGCTATATATATTCTGTATAGGTAAATATAAAGGACTGGGCACAGTTAAGGTACTTGCTTACTGTAAAATAAAAACTGCCCTGGCGCCCTACGCAGTAGGTGTTCCTCTTTAGTGGAGGGACACATACTGAATAGTTAATGGAGTATTTGGACTCCCATCAAGCATACATTTATCATCTACACTTTGGTAGGTGACACATTTTTTGTGGAAGAACCCCATTATATTTGACAATTACATATTTTGTAGACATCCATGCCATACTTTGTCCATTCCAATACAACAAACACATAACCAGTATCTACATATGAGCACAAAATATTGCACGCCAGTTCTGTGATTTTTGTGTTAATATAAATGACATGTCTACTAGATTGACTCAATAACAATGGACTATTGCCAAAATATATTTTTAATTCAGTGAAAGGCAACCATAATTTAGATCTGGTGTGCATGAGAGTAGGATCCTGGAGTGTACTCCTAGCTGCACAGTAGAGGACTCAATTAAGGCGCAAAGCCGGGTAAGTGCACTTTAGGAGCCATCTAAAAATTGCTCTATCCATCTCTTTTTCAAAGGCTTGCCCACACTGCCACTCTGTTACATTAACCGATCTTACATAACATAGATATTATATAGTATTATTTCTAAAATCTATCTTATGTTCTCATGTGGGCACTTTATATCTACTTGCTGAATGTCAGCCAGATGACAAATCATCTCTGTGAGCAAACTTTTAAAGCTTTTAAAACTTTGAAGAAGACCTGGTATCACTCTGAGAGAGACTGGTAAAAGTCGGAAGTTTGGGAACAATACTGATATGAGAAGTGAGGACATGGAAGGAGACGTGTTACCTGCTGCTGCACCGGGACCTGTTGTACAACCTGGGTGGGCACTGCTGCTTGACCTGCCACAGACGTCTGTAATGTGACCGTGGAACCCGTGTCCGACACCGTTTCGGATGTCTGCATGGTAGTCTCTGCAAATAAACAAATATTTTAGCTTAATTTTTTTTTTTATGAAAGGGAGAACATTTAAAAGGGAGAATGTTTTATCTAGTAATAGAGTTGCTAGAGATACACTAATGCCTCCCTCCTTACTATCTACAGGATAGACAAAATTTTAATAAGCATGTAATTATTGTTTTCCCCAATACATATAGGTGAGCAACCATCCAAAGCTTACTTCAAACTAGCCAACCATCTAATATGTATGAGAGTATCAAATTTTCCTTATTCAGATACTGACGGGTGAGCAATGTTAGGCTGTTGGATTTCATACCAATTACCTTTTCTTCTCAAGGTAGATAAGCCACCATCACTAGTGACTCCCTTCTCCCCACTGTTAACACATTTAAGCTCCGATAAACTGAGCATGCATGTGTTTAGGGGCAGAGGATGTTAGGGTGACCATCAGCTAAATTTGCAGAACACCTGAAGGTCCATTTCAAATGGTAGTAAAACAACTGCATTGTAATGTCATTGTCCAGCCACAGCCCATTGATGACCTACTCATATGATAAACAATATGCAACTGGCACCCCTATCAATCAGCTGTTAACTCATCGGGCAACTGCTGCCAAACAGAGCTCCATCCAATGTGTAGAAGCAGCTGCCAAGTACTGCTTAATGTCTCGTTTGTCACAAGAAGTTTTCCACGGTACGGCTCCCTTTTAGTGTCCTCCTGATCAGTCTAGAGAGGAGAAACAACTTAGATGGCTTCCCAGTTCCACTTGGGGTGGCAGCCTGGGTGCATGCTGGAAGCACGATTGGGTCTTCCTAGGCTTCAGCTATGGAAGACCACTGTTCCCTTGCTCTTGCTGTGGCCTTCTGGTACTGAGAGTCAGGGATAGTTTATTTGGGGCCCCTTTTTTGGACTGGGCTGTGATGGAGTGTCACTTTTTTACGCACAATCAAAGGTTGAACACAGAATTCAGGCCTAAAAAAAAGAAAATGGTGCCCATTGCCACTCTTCTGTACCCAGCAGTGGCTGCTACACTTTGAATGAAGATGTACTTTGTAGTGCCGTAAAGAGCGTTTACATCTAGAGCTCGATTGAAGAAAATAACTACTGATTCGTGGGGGTTCTGTGTGTTAGACCCCACTGATATCTTACTGATGACCTATCATCTATCTGTTGTGGCCAGACAACCTGTTTAAGGTTCATATTTTAGCCAAATTACCTGGACTCCCTTTCCTCATATAGGTTTTGGCTAATATTGTCAACCTCTTAATAAGGAACAAGAGACTTTATCCATACTGCACCTTTGTACACTGTCGGCAAGCCAGACGTTGAATGGGAGTAGCCCATCAGCGACTGTTACATCTACCTTCCTTTTCCTCTAATGATTTTCATTCTAAACTGGCACAGAAGTAGGATGGTAGGCTGGGCATATGGCAGCCATTATTGATCACATTTGGATACAGTGGGACAGTGCAACGGTCAACGGAGGAACAGACAGCATGTCTGCCATGAAGACAGGTAATAAAAAGGACACAAGATAAATTCGGAATTTGTAAATTAAGACTTAGCCGTGTTGAAAGCCTTTAACATACAAACATATCTCATCTTAGGAGAAACAAACCTCGGAGAACAGAAACATAACTAGTCAGCTCTTGACGAGCATTTTGATAAAAGCTGTCATCCAGTCTAGTTAAATATTCTCCTGAATATACTTTACAAGTGATCAATTCCTCAGACAGCCATCACCCAGGATCAATTAGAATGCTAAAGCATGTTTGGGGAGTACAAACCATTTGCCAGCTTTCTAAAGCAGATCTTTCAGACCTAATGGGCATGCTTGAGCATACTCAAAACCTATTCTGGTCAAATTCCCAGATTTTGAAGCTGCCAATCTAAAACCAAAGTTCTACAGAACAATGGCCATGTAGTGTTCACAACCCTGGCACAGCTACAACTTTTCCAAGTGCTTATATTGTCCTCCATTAGCCCATGCAATCTTTTTTAGTAGCTACACTAATCCAGTGGGATAAAATACATTTGCAAAATGTCACTGATGCTACCAGCATGTAAATGAATGTCACGTTTATTGTAGAAAATATGTGCAAAATTTCAATCTAGTCATCCTTGCCTAATGTGACTGTCAGGTGTGTCACGAACAACAGATGCTAGTATGACAAAAGACCTTTTTATTCTGGCTAATTAAGCAGTTGGACACACCCGCCTGTTAATGGTTCCGCTTTTGTAACGCCAGCCCTGGCTGAATCATGCAAGATCTACAGCTAAATAGGCCACAGTTTAAAAGAAGGCTAATTAACCCCTAGAAGAAGAGGAGAAAGAGTTCTGCAAAAACCCAGCTGCTCAATGAGACAAGATTAGCATTTTTTTCTTCAAGTTGACAAGCAAAACCTTAGAGAAGCAAACTGTGTTTAGAACAAACACGTGTTCTGTTCGGTTTTGGGCGAGTCTTTGTTAAACATTGCTGAAGATTATTTAATACACTTAAACTCGCAGCAGGAATCCGGCTGACATCTATAATTTGCATGCTAGACAAATTGATTTAATTGTCTGACCTAATCAATTATTTTATCAAACACAACTATACACATGTGTTCTCTTGAAAGAAGAGAGATACACATTTCATTTCTGTTCTGGCTTCTCCTTCACAACTCATTTAGTCCCTTTAATTCCCGAGGTTTACAAAGTTTTCTTCCAAGACGTATGTTTGATTGCCGCCTTACAATGCAAAGAATCCCATGGATTTAAATACAGAATAACAAATAAAAGACTATAATTCTTTCTCAAGTGCACTGGGGAATTTGCTGTTTTTTTCCTCTCCAGTCTCTGACAATCGTGAAGGAAATTAACTAACCACTAATCACATTTTAGAATAGGAATCTGTTAGTTGTTTACTTGCGCCACTACTTGAAGAATAACTAACGATTTTTATTATACCTCTAAGTTCTAAATATTTATACAAATAAAAGGAATAAAAAAAAGTAAGAAAAAGTCATACATTAAAAAGGTGCATTTAAACTACATTAAGAACATGGTTTACCATAGGTGTAGTTTACACAATAAAAACACCACAATGAATAGCATTCACTGCAATATAACAATATCTATACCGGCTAGATTCATTTATCAGGGGTGTTAAATATTACTTTGAATTACTTTTTAAGCAGATTTTAAAGCAAAAACTAGCACTGACTTTCAAAACAGAGAAGTTGGACCTTTCCTATAGAGGTGTTTTTGTGTATTTTTAATGGTTTTTTTCACATTGCAATATGCTGTAAAGATTATGTTTTTTCTCTCCGGCACACATCCTATAGACTTATTTATCCAGGCTCATTTAGGAGTCCTGCACCTTGGTCCGATATCAGACCACATCCAATTGGCATGTTGACTGCAAGAATGTCCAACAGAGCTGTAGCCCGTGAATTGAATCTACCATAAGCCGTCATCAAAGGCATTGCAAAGAATTTGGCAGTACATTTAAACAGCCTCCCAACTGCAGACCATGTGTAACCACACCAGCCCAGAACCTCAACATCCAGCATCTTCACCTAAAAGATCATCTGAGACCAGCCACCCAGACAGCTGCTGCAACAATTGGCTTGCATAACCAATTTCTGCACAAACTGTCAGAAACCGAATCAGTGAAGTTCATCTGCTGGTCATCCTCATCGGGGTCTGCACCTGACTGCAGTTTGTCGTCAGGACTGACTTGAGTGGACAAATGCTCACATTCGATGGTGTCTACATTAGAGAGGTGTTTTCTTCCCGGATTAATCCCAGTTTTCATTGTACAGTACAGAAGGCAGAATGGCAAGTGGTGGTCACACCAGATACTGACTGGTTTTCTGACCCCTCTCCCAGATCCCTCAAATACTGTAAAACTGCACATTTTAGGCTGGTCTTTTACTGTGGCCAACCTAAGGCACACCTATGGAACAATCATGCTGTCTAGTATAATACAATAATAATATAAATCTTATTTTCTTTGTGCAAATTTACAATAATGTGCAAAAATCACAGGAATAATTTGTATACATTTTAAATTAAATAAAAACCATTATACATACAAATGAATGTATTCGATAGTAATTCTAAAACTGGCAATAATGCCAATTATGATTTTCAGCCCACTGCATTAGACATTTCCTTGAGAAGATTTTGTATTCCTTTCATTTCTTAAGCAAAATAGAAATGTGGGTCCTGCCAATTATAGAAGTAAGAGAGATTGTTCCAGGTATTAAAAAGATAATATTAATATTAATATTAAAGGCTTTAAAACCATAGTAGCTCAACACTTTTAGTTGTGTTGTAAAAGCAGATGTCTGACATTTTTCTATATTGGAAACACATCTGAAGCATTTAGAATATTTATATCGGCTTTACATAAATGTGGTCTATAGTTTTCATAATGATAGTGTTAGAGTGATATAGTCATCTTTCTAAATGCTGCATGTAACATAAATATAATTTATACTAGGACTAGAGTCAGTGGGAATCGATTTGCACAGCCAATGTCGTGCCAATACACTGGGGCTCTCGCACGAAAGCATGAGACCCACCTCTTACCTGTCGTCATCTCAGCTGTTCTTTTGATTATCCACCCTGGCACGACGTCACATGTGTCTCACGCCTCAACGATGAGGTTGCACTATGCTGGCTAATCAAAAGAAGAGTCTATCGATGAAGGTAGGTGACAGACTGTTTTCGTGACTGATGGAATGGGACATATAAATAAGTTTTCTCTGACTCTTATTACACAAGTTTGTTCTTTTAACACACCTCAATCAATACTTTTCCATGTTCTTTGACCAAATGATTTGGAAATTGTGTTCTCCACACTGCAGTGTAGCCGTACAAGGCATACTGAAGCAAATGATTTAAAAGTGGTGAAAAGATTTACTAGTTCAGCATGGTGTGTAAGGCATATGCGAAAAATTGAAAAATAACCATGTAAGTTTGACTCTTGATAATCCTCGACACAGAAAACAACCCCTGTCCGATAAGGGACAGGAAAAATAGTGAACACAACCAAATATTCCAACCATTTCCTGAATTTGAAAGCATTAGAGGATTATTCCAAGTACAAATATGCTAATATGAGCATTTTCCTATGCGTTTCCGACCGAACAGTCTTTATTGGCATGATGCTTGAATAAGGACTATGTCTGGTCTTAAACGCTTAAAAAAAATGCTCATATTTATTGTAATAAAAATTGATGACATTTTTTTGAATCCAAGAAACAGTTGGATCATTCGTCTTTGTAAGGTCAATGCTCTTCTTTCAAGTCATCACATAATATAAGAACCTCAAGACCCGGGGTATAATAACCTAGATGAAATAATGCGAACCCCATCTTGGTATCTGCCACTGCTTTAATGTAATTTTGTAAACGCTTTTTGTTATAACTCATTTAATTATATGATATTTTAATCTCTGTTCTGAGGTTAAATACTACATTTTCAAAATGCCGTTGGTTTAGATTGCCAGAGACTAAGTGGCGCAAGCTACATGACAGATTTGGAGCATCTTTACTTTTCTTGATGCCAGCTCTTGGATGGCTTACTTCATGTGAAAATTTTGAGTCAAAATTGTAGCATTTCAGAATGTTATTTTAGGCCTTCATTTAAAGGGTGTCTTTCAGCACAAAATGATTGTTCAAACCAAGCACAGCCGCTCAGTGCAATCTTGGTGTGGCCGAGCCATTCAGTGCACCTTCACACCTAATTGGGTACATAGATGGAGAACGCGTAGGTGCTGTTTTGGTCAATATTTGATCTCTTCTTTGATTATCATTTAACAATTTATACTTATATTAATAAACTTGTTCTTTTAATTGTCCAGTATAAAGCCACTGCTTTTTGTGTAGACTTTGTACACAGACAGCCTTCTGTGAATGCGTTCGTCTCGAATTGATTTGGTTTGACCAGCACTGGTAGCACATGAGACCCCTTGTGGATCCTTTAAAGCTCTCCCTAAAGAGAGTGGGAAGCTAAACCAAAGTAATTGGCCACATAAAGGCTACACTGAGCACTTGTGCCTTGTTTGAACAGTCATTTTATACTGACAGACTCCTTTTAACCATGACTTTTAATTTAATTTAGACTTCGAGTACATTTTTCATAGTTATTCTGTTCCTATGTATTTGAGGGTTTTCTCTTAGGAATAATAAGCATGAAATTAAAGTAATATTCTGCATACTATACAACTTTTTGGGAAATGAGGATAAATAATGTAACTGCATCTAACACAATGAGTCATTATACTATAGCCCACACACCTAGAGCTTCTGCTCTATTGTCTTATACGCCATGATGTGCACAAATTGCATCTCCGCAATGGGACAATTGTTTTGTCATTTCTTATGAAATAAAACAATGCTTATATCCGCAAGGTTCTGCGAAACTGAACTATCAAGACTTGTAATTAAAACGTCTTAACTTCCAACAATAAAATTAAAGTTAGCTTCTCAGCTATTTTACCATTTGACTCTAAGCTTTGCATGGGATTAGCAAACATTCTTGAAGTAATTAGATTTTAGCTAGAGACCAATTCAGGTCGAATTGAAGAGGGATAGGGGGAAACCAAAATACCAACTGGTTCCCAGTGTCCAGAGACATTAAATGAAGCGGCATCTGTTTTGGCTGCAGTATACAGGGATTAGTACTGCAATGGTCTTACATCCAAAACCAGTCAGTGGAATGATTGCTAATGGAGGAAATCCTGAATGAAATGGATTATAGTTCTAGAAGACTGAACAAAGTATTGAATTGTTACTATATGAACTTCTTGTTTATTAGTATTAACCATAAAAATGATGGAAAGTTAGGGTATATTCATACGTGCAGACATTTCTGAATGCAGTTGTTTTGGGCCATGCAAATGGCTTTCTGCAAGCCCCATTCAAATGTTGTGTACATAATGCCAACAAATACAGCCTGTGCCCTTGAAGTCCATCAATAAAAAAATTGCCTAAGCTACATTTGAAAAATAATGGCCCCAGCAGTAACTTGACCTCAAAGCTGAACCTAGACGGCATTACTATTAATAATGGAAACATATATTAACCCTTAGGCCTCTTTCACGCGTCCATGCAAAACACACGTTTTGCACGGTCCGTGATGTAGGTGCGTGTGTTTGTGTGTTCAGCGTGTGCTATCCGTGTGACATCCGCATAGCACACGGACAGCATAAACTTCTATATTTACCTGTCCATGGTGCTGCTGTGTCCGGTGCTGCTGCTGCTTCCGGTCCTCGGTGCAGTGCATATGCAATGAGCATAATGAGTGGGGTTGGAAGCAAGTGACAACAGTGCTGGAGACATCAGTGCTACAGGCAAGTATAAAAAAATAATTTTATTTCACAGACACGTGGTTTTCTCTGGTACGTGTCACACTGATGTCAGACAGATCACATCAGTGTGCGCTCCGTGTGGTCCATGTGACACCCGTGCTGCCAGAGAAAAGTGGGACAGATTTACGTGTGGAGCACACAGACACATGTATGCTCCATACAGACACATGGTCCATGTGAAAACACGCACCTGTGTGCAGACCCATTGATTTTAATGGATCTGTGTGTCCGTGTCTCCGATACGAGTGAAAACGGACCTCACATGTATTGGACATACAGATGTGTGAAGGGGGCCTTAAATAACTTGTGATGTACATTTTCATCACAAGTCACTCTGGGGTATATACAGCAGGCTCAGGAGCTGAGCAGCTCCATGTTTGCTAGTTGCTGGTTGTGTAACATTGCTCTGATTACTGCTGTTAACTATTTAGATAACTGTCAATCAATGAAAGCAGCATTTAACGGGCCTGTTTCTTTTACGCTCTCATTGAGTTTCCATGGAAGCCAGGGGCCTTCTAAAGGCTTAATCCTCATGTAAAGCTTAGCCAGATAGGACAACTGCATTACACTATATGCTACAATACTGTGGTACTACAGTATCTATATATATAATTGCCTTATTCTGTCTGTCTGTCTGTCATGCTTCAAAATTGTGTCCTTCCGGTGACATTGTGTCCTTACGGTGACACAAAGCTGATTGGCCGCTGGGCTCGCCATGGCCCCGCCCCCCCACACCGATTGGCCGCTCGCCCAGGCTGCGCCCCCACACGGATTGGCCAGCCGCTCGCCCAGGCTCTGCCCCCCCCACAGATTGGCCTCTTGCCCCGGCACCCTGCAGGCATTGGCTACTCGGCCACGCCACGCCCCGCCCCCCTCACGCAATGGACGTTAGCTCTGCTCCCCACCCCACCCCCCCGCGCATTGCCCGAACTGACACGGTCACGGAGCCACGAATCCCAGGTGAGTACTGTACTCCCCCCCCCCTTTACCCCCCCCCACAACGGGAGCCCACATCAGCGTACGCCGCCGCCGTATGCTGGTGTGGGCTCCCGTGCGAGCGGGGGACGTGATGCGCTGGTAACCATGCTTGCATAGTTACCAGCAAATCAAGGTCCTGCAGCGGCGGGAGATCCACACGCACACACATAACAGCACACACACACACATACACATACACACACACATCAGATCACACTCACTCTCACACACACCTCACACACACATCGCATCCACACACTCACAGCATCCGGCGATATCGCTTGCTTCTCGGCCTCGATACTGTGCTGTGAGCTTCCAGGACCTGCCGGAGGATCACATGGTCAGAAGCATGTGGTATCTCCGGATGTTGTGACTGTGAGCGCGTATGTGCGATATCGTCAGTGTCTGTGTGTGTGAGTGTATGCAATCGGGTGTGTGTGAGTGTATGCGATCGGGTGTGTGTGAGTGTATGCGATTGGTCGGGTGTGTGTGAGTGTATGCGATCGGTCGGGTGTGTGTGAGTGTATGCGATCGGGTGTGTGTGAGTGTCGGGATCAGGTGTGTGAGTGTCGGCAGAGGAGCACGGCGTGCTGGAGGAGGCACGGAGCAGAGAGGCTGATCTTGGGGAAGGCTGGGAGAGGGACGCTGATGCTGGGGGAGACTGGGAGGAGAAGGCTGATGCTGAGGGAGGCTGGGAGGGGGAGGCTGGGAGGAAGGAGGCTGGGAGCAGAGAGGCTGATCTTGGGGAAGGCTGGGAGGGGGACGCTGATGCTGGGGGAGACTGGGAGGGGAAGGCTGATGCTGAGGGAGGCTGGGAGCGGGAGGCTGGGAGGAAGGAGGCTGGGAGGAGAGAGGCTGATCCTGGGGAAGGCTGGGAAGAGGAGGCTGATGCTGAGGGAGACTGGAAGGAGATAGGCTGATGCTGGGGGGGCTGGAAGGAGAGAGGCTGATGCTGGGGGAGGCTGATGCTTGAGGAGGCTGATGCTGGGGGAGACTGGGAGCGGAAGGCTGATGCTGAGGGAGGCTGGGAGGGGGAGGCTGGGAGGAAGGAGGCTGGGAGGAGAGAGGCTGATCCTGGGGAAGGCTGGGAAGGAGAGGCTGATGCTGAGGGAGGCTGGAAGGAGATAGGCTGATGCTGGGGGAGGCTGGAAGGAGAGAGGCTGAGGCTGGGAAGAGAGAGGCTGATGCTGGGGAAGGCTGATGCTGAGGGAGGCTGGGAGGGGAAAGCTGATGCTGGGGAAGGCTGGGAGGACGGAGGCTGGGAGGAGAGAGGCTGATCCTGGGGAAGGCTGGGAGAGGGAGGCTGATGCTGGGGGAGGCTGGAAGGAGAGAGGCTGATGCTGGCGGAGGCTGATGCTGCGGGAGGCTGGAAGGAGAGAGGCTGATGCTGGTGGAGGCTGATGCTTAGGGAGGCTGGGAGAGGGAGGCTGATGCTGAGGGAGGCTGGGAGGAGGGAGGCTGGGAGGGGTAGGCTGAGAGAAGAGAGGCTGATGCTGAGGGAGGCTGATGCTGAGGGAGGCTGGGAGGCGGAGGCTGATGCTGGGGGAGGGTGGGAGGAGGGAGGCTGGGAGGAGAGAGGCTGATTCTGGGGAAGGCTGGGAGGAGAGAGGCTGATGCTAGGGACAGAGAAGAGAGGCTGATGCTGGGATGAGAGAGGCTGATGCTAGGATGAGAGAGGCTGATGCTGGGAGGAGAGAGCCTGATGCTGGGAGGAGAGAGGCTGATGCTGGGGGAAGAGAAGCTGATGCTGGGGGCAGAGAGGCTGATGCTGGTGCAGCATGGGGGATGGAGCACGATGGGGGGGTGCGCAGCATCGGGGATGGAGCATGATGTGGGGGTGCGCAGCATCGGGGATGGAGCACGATGGGGAGTTCGCAGCATGGGGGATGGAGCACGTTTGGGAGTGCGCAGCATGGTGGGTGGAGCACGTTTGGGAGTGCGCAGCATGGGAGATGGAGCACGATGGGAGGTGCGCAGCATAGGGGATGGAGCACGATGGGGAGTGCGCTGCATGGGGGATGGAGCACGAAGGGGAGTGCGGAGTATGGCGGATGGAGCACGTTTGGGAGTGCGCAGCATGGCGGATGGAGCACTTTTGGGAGTGCGCAGCATGGCGGATGGAGCACGTTTGGGAGTGCGCAGCATGGCGGATGGAGCACGTTTGGGAGTGCGCAGCATGGGAGATGGAGCACGATGGGGAGTGCGCAGCATAGGGGATGGAGCACGATGGGGAGTGCGCTGCATGGGGGATGGAGCACGATGGGGAGTGCGCTGCATGGGGGATGGAGCACGTTTGGGAGTGCGCACCTCCCCCCAACACACACACACACACACGCGCGCGTGCGCACTGCACAACACACCACACACCACACACACACACACTGGGAACCACAAACAACTGCCCTACACAGACACCCACACACACAGACAACGCTGCACACACACAACACCCAACACACAAACACCGCGGCACACACAAATATACGCACATACCGCACAACACACACATTGCACAAAACATACCTCCCCCCAAAACACACCACACACACACAAACCGCGCAACACACACACAACGCTACAGACACACAGCGCTCCACAAACAACGCAACACACATACAACACCGCTCTCACCCCCCGTCACACCCAGACAACACCCAGAACATGTACAGCCCCTACAGAAACACTTGGTAACTACACACAACAACATCTATATATATATATATATATATATATATATAACAAAAATCATACATGAACTACACAATACGTAAATTCTAGAATACCCGATGCGTAGAATCGGGCCACCTTCTAGTATACTATATGCAATCGTAGGTTCAAGTCCTCTTGGAGGAAAATAAAGCAAAAAAAAATGTTTTAAAATTATATTAAAGTGTAAATAACCCCATTTTCCCCATTCAAGAAAATAAAACATTTTAAAAAGCAACTTTTGGAATTGTCATCGCTAAAAATAGTCATATCTATTAAATTATAGTAGATAATTACTTAAACCGCATGTTAAATGCCAAGAAGAAAAAAATAAATCAAAGCACCAGAATCACTACTTTTAGGTCTCCATATATCCATAAAAAAAAAATCCATAAAAAGCAATCAAAATTTTGTTTGTGTCACAAGATTTTATTAATAAAAAGCACAGCTCAGCATTAAAAAACAAGCCCTCACCCAGCTCAATGGAGAGAAAAATAAAAAAGTTAGTCTCAGTAAATGGCAACACAATTTGGCCAGGTAATTATTACTGCACAATGAACACCATGAAACCAAACCGAAAAAACAATGGTGAATTTTTATTTTCACCATTTCGTGCTATTTTGATTTTTTTTTCACTTTTTCAGTATATTATAGGGTCAAATGAATGGTGTCATTTCAAAAACAATTCCCCAAAAATACAAGCCCTCATACGACTATGTTGATAGAGAAATAAAAAACTTTATGACTTGGTAAAAAGGGAAAAATGAAAGCAATAAAAAATGTCTTGGGAATTAAAAAGGGCCTGTAACTTGCTCAAAAAATGGCGTTAAAATGTAAAAATCCCTGAGTCCCCCATTGGCATTCCTTCACAGTTCTGAGGGTGTACGCTTTCTTCCCTCCATTCCAGTTTGGCAATATATGAGTCTGATAGACTGCTAGATCCACTGGCGGACACAGATGAAAAAGGGCCCCTTTGCAAAAACTGTAAATGGGTCCTTTTCAGCTCAATAACTCATCAAAATGCACAATGCCGCCTGCTTTAGAGGTAGTTTTGGGCAAGTGTGTGGCTGCACAGGTTGCACCAATGATATGTCCGTCTATGGCTAGAGCAGCTGCCGAGCTGCAGTTGGCCACATCTAGGAGGGAGGGGTGAAAGCTTACACCTCCAAAGAAAACTGAAGAAACACCCATTTGAAAGACAAGCAAAGACTTCACATAGGGCACTCCAAAAGAAATAAATGATGAATACCTCTACAATATAGTGACACATGGAAAAACAGAAAAGTCTGAAGAATCACAGGAGCTCAGGGATTCACATAAGGTATTTCATTCAATTTATTTGAGCAACTGGCAGGTCCTCTTTAAAGGGTTAATGGGTAAAATAATAAGATTGTTTGGAGTACTAGATATATTATTATTATTTATTATAGCGCCATTTATTCCATGGCGCTTTACAAGTGAAAGAGAGTATACGTACAACAATCATTACCAGTACAAAACAGACTGGTATAGGAGGAGAGAGGACCCTGCCCGCGAGGGCTCACAGTCTACAGGGAATGGGTGATGGTACAATAGGTGAGGACAGAGCTGGTTGCGCAGTGGTGTACTGGACTGAGGGCTATTGTAGGTTGTAGGCTTGTTGGAAGAGGTGGGTCTTGAGGTTCCTCTTGAAGCTTTCCACGGTAGGGGAGAGTCTGATATGCTGAGGTAGACCGTTCCAGAGTATGGGGGAGGCACGGGAGAAATCTTGTATGCGATTGTGGGAAGAGATGATAAGAGAGGAGTAGAGAAGGAGATCTTGTGAGGATCTGAGGTTGCGTGTAGGTAGGTATCGGGAGACTAGGTCACAGATGTAGGGAGGAGACAGTTTGTGGATGGCTTTGTACAGTTAGGTCCAGAAATATTTGGACAGTGACACAATTTTCGCGAGTTGGGCTCTGCATGCCACCACATTGGATTTGAAATGAAACCTCTACAACAGAATTCAAGTGCAGATTGTAACGTTTAATTTGAAGGTTTGAACAAAAATATCTGATAGAAATTGTAGGAATTGTACACATTTCTTTGCAAACACTCCACATTTTAGGAGGTCAAAAGTAATTGGACAAATAAACCAAACCCAAAAAAAAATTTTTAGTTTCAATATTTTGTTGCGAATCCTTTGGAGGCAATCACTGCTTTAAGTCTGGAACCCATGGACATCACCAAACGCTGGGTTTCCTCCTTCTTAATGCTTTGCCAGGCCTTTACAGCCGCAGCCTTCAGGTCTTGCTTGTTTGTGGGTCTTTCCGTCTTAAGTCTGGATTTGAGAAAGTGAAATGCATGCTCAATTGGGTTAAGATCTGGTGATTGACTTGGCCATTGCAGAATGTTCCACTTTTTTGCACTCATGAACTCCTGGGTAGCTTTGGCTGTATGCTTGGGGTCATTGTCCATCTGTACTATGAAGCGCCGTCCGATCAACTTTGCGGCATTTGGCTGAATCTGGGCTGAAAGTATATCCCGGTACGCTTCAGAATTCATCCGGCTACTCTTGTCTGCTGTTATGTCATCAATAAACACAAGTGACCCAGTGCCATTGAAAGCCACGCATGCCCATGCCATCACGTTGCCTCCACCATGTTTTACAGAGGATGTGGTGTGCCTTGGATCATGTGCCGTTCCCTTTCTTCTCCAAACTTTTTTCTTCCCATCATTCTGGTACAGGTTGATCTTGGTCTCATCTGTCCATAGAATACTTTTCCAGAACTGAGCTGGCTTCATGAGGTGTTTTTCAGCAAATTTAACTCTGGCCTGTCTATTTTTGGAATTGATGAATGGTTTGCATCTAGATGTGAACCCTTTGTATTTACTTTCATGGAGTCTTCTCTTTACTGTTGACTTAGAGACAGATACACCTACTTCACTGAGAGTGTTCTGGACTTCAGTTGATGTTGTGAACGGGTTCTTCTTCACCAAAGAAAGTATGCGGCGATCATCCACCACTGTTGTCATTCGTGGATGCCCAGGCCTTTTTGAGTTCCCAAGCTCACCAGTCAATTCCTTTTTTATCAGAATGTACCCAACTGTTGATTTTGCTACTCCAAGCATGTCTGCTATCTCTCTGATGGATTTTTTCTTTTTTTTCAGCCTCAGGATGTTCTGCTTCACCTCAATTGAGAGTTCCTTAGACCGCATGTTGTCTGGTCACAGCAACAGCTTCCAAATGCAAAACCACACACCTGTAATCAACCCCAGACCTTTTAACTACTTCATTGATTACAGGTTAACGAGGGAGATGCCTTCAGAGTTAATTGCAGCCCTTAGAGTCCCTTGTCCAATTACTTTTGGTCCCTTGAAAAAGAGGAGGCTATGCATTACAGAGCTATGATTCCTAAACCCTTTCTCCGATTTGGATGTGAAAACTCTCATATTGCAGCTGGGAGTGTGCACTTTCAGCCCATATTATATATATATATATATATATATATATATATATATAAAATTGTATTTCTGAACATGTTTTTGTAAACAGCTAAAATAACAAAACTTGTGTCACTGTCCAAATATTTCTGGACCTAACTGTATGTCATGGTTAATGTTATATGAATATATGAAAAAAAGATTTAGATCCATGCATCATTATTTTAAAGCTAGTATGTAATTAGTAATTAAAACTCGAATATCTCCCTAGTGTTTGAGGAATTTAATTTACTTTTAAGGGAACAGATTTTTTTTCCGTAAAATTAGCTTCCACCTGAGTTAAATATCTCAGTGCATAAATTTATACATAGAGTAGTTCCTTGACCGTAGTACTGTATCTGAATTACACCTCTGAAAATAACAAGTTTTAACAACTATACTAAACTCGCTCTTCACCTGCAGTTCTAAAGTCCAGTGCTAATTTAGTCAAATGAAGGCCAAATTAGGCTGAAACTAGACTATGACTTTATTTGCTTTGGGTGGAAATTTATAAATCTAAATGTACCTAAAGTCTTGAACGATTTACACAATTTTAACTAAAGGTACTCTCTCTTGTGTGATAGAATCAAAAACGTTGCTTACATTAGTTTACGATCTGTTTATTGATGTCATATCGGTGCACAAATTGTACAAAACATTGTCATCAGTTGTGTATGACTAAAGCAACTGGCTAGACAACTCTGATAAATAGGATCCCACTCCAAATAAGGTTCAACTGATGGCTACATGCCATCACCATCACATTACGACAGCAACCACGTAAATACAAATAGGTCCAGAAATATTTGAACAGTGACCAAATCTTCGTGATTTGGGGTCTTCATGACACTATTTTTTATTTTAAATGAAACAACTGAGATGCAATTGAAGTGGAGACTTTCAGGTTTTATTAAGGAGGTTGAACAAAAAATATCCTGTGATCGTTTAGAAATTGAAACCATGTTTATATAAAGCCTCCTCATTTCAGGGGCTCAAAAGTAATTGGCTGAATTTACTTTACCACAAATAGAATGTTCGTTTTTAATACTTTGCAGAGAATCCTTTGGCAGATAATGACTGTCGGAAGTCAGGAAGCCATGGACATCAACAAACATGGGTATCCTCCTTTGTCATGCTTTGCCATGCCTTTACTGCAGCCGACTTCAGGTGTTGCTTGTTTTGGGGTCTTTCTGCCTTAAGTTTTGTCTTAAGCATGTGAAATGCATGCTCAATGGGGTTGAGATCTGGTGATTGAATCGGCCATTGCAGAATATTCCACTTCTTTGCCTTAAACTCCTGGGTTGATTTTGCAGCATATTTTGGGTCATTGTCCATCTGTACTGTGAATCACCGTCCAATCAATCTTGCTGCATTTGGTTGAATCTGAGCAGAAAGTATAGCCCTGTACACTAAAGAATTCATCCGGCTGCTTCTGTCATTAATAAACACGAGTGAAGGGTGTTTACTTCATCATGGAAATTATTTTGTTTTACTTTTTTTTTTGCAGAATGTATCAAACTGTAGATTTCGCCCCTTCTATAATTACTGCTATCTCTGTGATGGATTTCTTATTTTTTCAGCCCAATGATGGTCTGTTTTTCCTCCATTGAGAGCTCCTTTGACCACATGTTGTGGATATTCACAGCAACAGCTTCCAAATGCAAATGCCACACCTGGAATCAGCTCCAGACCTCTTACCTGCTTATTTGATATAGGATTAACAAGGGACTAGGTCATACAGCCCATTAAAGAGCTTTTTTGATAATTGTCCAATTACCTTTGGGCATTTGAAAAAGAAGCAGCTACATATTAAAGAGCTGTAATTCCTAAACATGATGAGAAGAAAATCCAAGTCCAACTTTACTAACTTTAGTCTTCTTTATTATTAAAATCATAAAAAATATACACCACATACCACATCCCCTATGATGTCACTGCTAGTTTCTGGTGTCAAGCACCTTTAGTCATGATATCATGATATCATCTCATAAGCAAGTATGGTCAGAAGTCCACCAATGTGTGAACAACTGTCATTAAAAACTTTGCAACAATTTCATAAAAATGTTCCTCAATGTAAAATTGCAAACACTTTGAATATCCCCAGCTACACTATATGATATCATCATCAAAAGATTCAGACATTCTGGGGAAATCCATGAGAAGGCTGACGGTCAATATTGAATGCTCGAGATCAACAAGCCCTCAATCAACACTGCATTAAAAATATGCATGGTTTAGTAATGGAAATTACTGCATGGGCTCAGAAATATTTCCAGAAATCATTGTCTGTGAACATGGTTCACTGTGCAGTCCACAAATGAAAGTAAAATTTCTATCATGCAAAGAAGAAGCTATGTATCAACACAACCCAGAAAAGCAGCCATCTGTTCTGGGCCAAAGTGCATAGAAAATTATCTTAAGCAAAATGGAAAACTGTTCTGGGGTCAGATAAGTCTAAATTTGAAATTCTTTTTGGAAACCAAGGAAGTCATGGTTTGAGGAATCAAGAGAAGACGGACAATCTAGCTTGATATGAGCACATAGTTCAAAAACCTGCATCTCTGATAGTATGGAGTTACATTAGTGCCTATAGAATAAGCAGCTTACACATCTTCAAAGACATTATCAATGCTAAGCATTCTATTGAGATTTTAGAACATTAGCTCCGATCCAGACGTTTATTTCAGGGAAGGTCTTATATATTCAACGAGACAATGTTAAACCACATATTCGATCCAACACAGCAGCATGGCTTAACAGGAGAAGAGTACAAGTGATGAACTGGCCGCCTTTCACCAACACATGTGGTGCAATGCGAAATGAGAAATCCAGCAAATAAGGTCGAGGACTGTTGGTCAGCTAGAATCCCACTTTGGACAGGAATGGGATAACATTGCGCTCCCAAAACTCAATTTGTCTCCTCACTTCCAAGATGTTTACAGACTGTTGCAAACAGAAGAGTGGATGCTACACAATTTTAGACAAGGTGTTGTCTCAGCTTCTTTGGAGATGTGTTGCTACTATAAATCTCTAAATTACTATTTTTTTTCAAATGAATGCAAAAATTTCTGACTTTCAACTTCTGATGTCTCTGCATGTTCTATTGTGAATAGATGATAGCTATAAGAGTTTTCTAAATAATTACATTCTTGTGTTCTTTACAATTTTACCTAGCGTCCTAACTTTTATGGAATTGGGGTTGTACATTACTAGTGAGTCAAAAGCCCTCTCAGTCAGAAGCTAAGGACAGGACATCTCACAGTCCCATCCTTAGGGACATTAATCAAGCTATACAGTCAGGGTTAAAACATGGACAGCTATACTTTACCTATCAGTATTTCCCCCTCCTGGGGTGGATACAACTAATTACCATACAATGAGAGCGGGCTTGAAGCATAAGGGTGCCGTCACACTAAATGACGTACCAGCGATTCCGACCATGATACGACCTGGTCAGGATCGCTGATACATCGCTACAGGGTCGCTAGTGACCTGTCAAACAGTCAGATCTTCCCAACGACGCAGCAACGATATGGCGATCGCTGGGATCCTGTCACATAGCACAATTCAAATCTTGATTAGTAACATAGGCGTGCATCAACATTGCCTTTTCCGTGCCCCCTCTGCTCTGATTGGCGGTCGTAACTGCGTTGTGACTGGGCGGCCTTGCCTTTAGAGAAGGCAACATAATAGCGCTTCCATCCTTCTCCATCCTTGTCCATCCTACAGTCCCGATGCAGAATGGACTGTATTACGATCTGCTGATACACGCGGTCCAGGACAAGTGAATTCAGCCCTCTGAAATGTACTGCGATCTACAAGCCAGAACAGAGGATGGAAGCGGCCAGTCCGAACGCAGTAGCGATCACCAATCGGAACAGAGAGGTTGCGGAAAACAACGAAGATGCACGCCTACGTGAGTCGCGAACGAGGTCGTTGGGTAAGGTGTCAAACACACCAATGCGTGCTGCCCTGCGGGAGCCCGACGGACAAAAAATGAACCAGAACAGTGTGTAATGATCAGCGATTTCACAGCAGGGGCCAGGTCGCTGCTTAGTGTCACACACAGCGAGATCGCTGATGAGGTCACTGGTACGTCACAAAACCTGTCACTCAGCAGAGATCTCGGTAGCGATCTCGCTATGTGAGAAGTACCCCTAAGTTTTCGAGAAAAACATCAAATTGTGATTCTTAGGACATCTTTGGAGACTGCACGGACAGAGCTGTCAGGAACTGGTGGCAGTTTGAGAAGCAAAAAATGTCCTGATAGGTTCCTTTCAATACATTTGCTTAGTGAAGAAGTACATTTACTCACGCAGATGTGACAACAAAGATTCCTTTGCAAATTATGATTTGTGAAATTTTAGTTTGACTGCAATTTAAAGGTAACAATTTTATATTTATATCTGTTCATGAATGTAAAAACTCTTGAGGGGAATAAAACATACCTATACTGAATACCTTTCACAGGGTATTGTCACATCGTCACTGACAGTGCAATTATGTAGTGGACATCAATGGAGAACTAAAGAGAAAAAAGCAGGTCTAAGTTGTGTGAAGGTCACTGAGACGCATTGCTGACATCATCAAGAGGAATCCGAAAGGGAAGCCACTCATACTCTGCAGGCTGCAAAATCGTTGAAATTCTTTCCCTGTGGAGCTCTTAATGAATTGTGTATTTTATAAATGCAATGATTGTGTTTTTAATTGAAAACACACAGTGCGAATCCACTCATGTCAACAAAAATCAAGTCACTTTCATTTTAATAATGTAAGATTTATTGATTTCTTTTATTTGTTTGAAATATGAATATGCTTTAACTATTTAGAACCAATCGCAAAAGAAATTTACAATGATTGGTATTGATCTGAGGCCTCATTCACACGTCTGATTTTTGCGTATGAGTGCTATCCATGGTTTTTATGTACAGCACTCGTACTTGTGACAGTCTATGTGGCATTCACCTGTTGGTGATTTTTCACGGAAAATCACTCAGACATGTCTGATTTTGATCTGAGGGTTGGATCAACGCCATCAATATACGTCAATGGCTCTCTGAATAAATAAGACCACTAAGGTGACATCTGAATATGGTACGATTTTCATGGACTGTCAGAATAGAGAAAGTGGAGAAACTTTATTTTTCAATTTCTCCACAAACAAGAAAATCGGATGAGATTTGGACCACACTGATCAAACTCTGGTCAGAATAATCTTTATGTTTTTTTCATATGTGGAAAAATTGGACATGTGAGGTCTAAAGGGTGCTTTACACGCTGCAACATCGCTAGGGATTGCTAGCCATGTCGCGAGCATTAGCACCCGCCCCCGTCGTTGGTGCGATATGTGGTGATCGCTACCGTAGCGAACATTATCGCTACGGCAGCGTCACACGCACATACCTGTTCTGCGACGTCACTGTGCCCGCCGAACAATCTCTCCTTCAAGGGGGAGGTGCGTTCAGCATCACAGAGGCCGTCCAATAGCAGAGGAGGGGCGGAGATTAGCAGCCGGAACATGCCGCCCACCTCCTTCCTTTCTCATTGCTGGTGGACGGAGGTAATGAGATGATCGTCGTTCCTGCGGTGTCACACATAGCGATGTGTGATGCCACAGGAACGAGGAACAACCTCGCTACGTATGAGACAACGATTCTTGGTAAATAAACGACCTCTCATATACCAACGATTTTTGTCTCTTTTGCGATCGTTTAAGGTCGCTCCTGCCTGTCACACGCTGCGATGTCACTACCGGCGCTGGATGTGCGTCACAAACACCGTGACCCCGACGATATATCGTTAGCGATGTCACAGTGTGTAAATGGCCCTTAAGAGTGAGTGGGAGTTTATCGATATGGACAGACCACCAACCACCAAGAACAAATTCCTCAGATTAATACTTTTAAGGTTGCAGGAATACTAATACATAAAAACAGCAAATACACCTATACCACTGATAAACTGACCATACACAATAATATGATGGTACATAATGTGGATGATTAATGATCTCTCAGACTATGTGTACAAACCATCCGATGTACAATCTGCTAGACTAAACTGGCAGATGGGGAGACAATAAAATAAAAATACAGATAAAAATACAGTGGGATAGTACAAATAGTCAATAGTGGCAATTTTAGCCAACTGTTACCCTCTACGTATTTGGATAGCTTTAGTAGAAAACAATGGAAAACACCTTCCTCATGTGGAACCACTACAAATACCTAATGTGTTTCTGTAAAATGGGCGGCTCTTGTTCTATGTTTTAAGAAACCCCTTCATCAGGCCTTACACACGAGACATCAATCTCCAGCAATAGCCCCACAATCATGTTAATAGGGAGAGTAAAATAAGCCAATGGTGTCTGAGAGTTCCATTCTCCAGGGAAAAAAGTGTTGAAATCCAGCATACACAATCCTCAAAAAGCTTAGTTTGAGAAACCTGGGCTAATAGGCCAGATATCATGTGAGTATTTTTTCTATTTTATTTGTTAATTTCATTATATTTTCTCTTTTTAACTTCAGTTTTTGAACAACCTCTTTATATGGAATCTGTCACCAGGTTTTTGGCATCTGAGACCAACATAAAGTAGAGACAGAGACCCTGAACCCAACAGTGTGTCACTTACTGGGCTGCTTGCTTTTACAGTGTCCACAGAAAGCTGTTTCTCAGTGGTGTGATGGAATTATACACAGGGATTGGTGAGAGCTCAGAACTCAGAGAACTGGTAAAATAGCGATTTTATCAAAACTACAACAAACACCCTAGTGTCTGATACATTGCTAGAATGGGGTCACACGAGTCTAGAAAAAAATCGATCTTTCTTTTCCAGAAAAGTGGAACGATTGTTTTTACACTTGCCATTCAAGTGCTGTCCATATACAATCCATTTTCTTATTCAGAAGATATAAATCATTAAGGCTATGTGCCCACGGTGCTTTTTTTTCAGCACAAAAAAAGCTGCTTTTTTCTGTGCTTCTTTTCATGCTTTCATGCTTTTTTTCATGCTTCTTTTCATGCTTTCATGCTTATTTTCTTGCTTCTTTTCATGCTTTTTTTCTTGCTTTTTTCATGCTTCTTTTCATGCTTCTTTTCATGCTTTTTTTCCTGCTTTTTTTCCTGCTTTCATGCTTTTTTTCCTGCTTTTTTTCATGCTTCTTTTCATGCTTTTTTTTTGTTACTATTGAATGCTTGTTTCAGCTCATTAAAGTTGGATATGAAAATAAAGGTGTTCTGATATCATTTCCTTCTTCAACCCATTTTCTTCAATCTCCATTTTGGAATAAAAGTGACAGGAAAATGATGATCCATTAGATCGTTTACCAGCGCCGGTATTCACCAGCTCATGCAGGTGAATAGCGGCGCCGGGAATCAGGTACTCAGAGATCACTGTTGCTATAGTAACTCGCTCATTAGGTTACTATGGCAACGGTGGCAGCGGTGATGTCACCGCTTACCAACCCGCAGTCTCTTCTCACTCATTGAGTGATTAGACAGCACGGGGATTTGAAGCGTTCTTCCTCCCCCGTGCTTTCTGATATAGCAGAGCTAGATCGGTGACAGAAGACCAGGATTGAGGAGGGGTGAGAGGGAGTAATAAAGATGGAGTCCCTAAGTGTGTCTGTGTATTTATTTTTAATAAAGTATTTTTTGTGTGGTGTTTTTTTTTAACCCTTTATTGGAGATTCTTAATATCCAAGTCAAACTTGGATTCACATTAAGAATCTCGGGCTTAATACCAGCTGGTAAAACAAAGCTGGTATTAACCCCTTATTACCCAGCGTGCCACCTGGCACCATGTCCACTGGAAGAGTTGGATACAGCGCCAAAAGATGGCGCTTCTATGAAAGCACCATTTTCTGGGGCAGCTGCGGACTGCAATACACAGCGGGTGGCCCAGAAAGCTTGGGCCACTCAGCAATGCGGTTTCCAGTCCCCAGCTGTCTGGTTGTACCTGGCTGGACACAAAAATTGGTTTAAGCCCATGGAATTTTTTTTTTAATTTTTTGGCAAAAAAACTCAAGAAAAAAGGGCTTAACTGGATTTTTCATTGCCAGTGAAGGTAACACCAAGCAGGAGGGGTTAGCAGCCAGTAGCTGTTTAAGTTACCCTAGCAATAGAAAATGCAGCGAGAGCCTAAGCTTTTTTTTTACCCCTAACCCTTTTGCGTTATGTGTTTGTTTTTTTTGTTCTTTTTTTAATGAATTAAAAAAAAAATCGACATGGGCTTCGCCATATTTTTGTATGCCAGCCAGGTACAGCAGGCAGGTACGGGTGGCCTCCAACCCCCGGCTGCCTATTTGTACCCAGCTGGGAACCAAACATATAGGGAAGCCCTTTTTTTAATTATTTCATGAATTTCATAAAATAAAAAAAAAAAAAAAACGTCCAGCCAGGTACAACTAGGCAGCTGGGGACTGGAATCCGCAGTACAGGGTGGCCCAAGCTTTCTGGGGCCCCCCCACTGCGAATTGCAGTCCGCAGCTGCCCCAGAAAATGGCGCATTCATAGGAAGCGCCATCTTCTGGTGCTGTATCCAACTCTTCCAGCGGCCCTGGTATCGGGTGGCTAACTGGGTAATAATGGGGTTAGGGCCAGCTTTGTATTATCAGCTGGCCCTAAGCCTGAAATTCATGGTGTCACGCCAATATTAGACATAGCCGCCATGAATTTCTAGTAAAGATAAAAAAAACACAACACAGAGAAAAATATTTTTTATTAGAAATAAAACACAACACAATTAGTGACTCCATCTTTATTGAACTAAAGAACCCCCCTCCGCCGTAGTCCTGGGTCGAGGGTCCCGCGGTGTCCAATCCGGATCCAATATCATCTGATTGAAAGGCAAACTGATCAGATGATGACACATCATCTGATCGGTTTGCCTTCTGATCAGATGATATTGGATTCAGGTCTTTGAACCTGACACAGGATCAAGGACCTGAAACAGATTACACATCAGCTGATTGTCTAAAAGTCCCATGGGCTCCAGGACCCGCTGGTAAGCAGCTGATGTTATCACCTGATAGCATCACCCGATCGTTTACGTCCAGGGAAGATCAGCTGATTCATCATCTGTTTATTAAAAAGCCGGCAGGCTTTTCACCGATGGACGTAATCAGCTGCTTACCGGCGGGTCCTGGAGCCCATGGGACGTGACCCAGGAGACTGCAGAGAGGTGAGTAAGGTGAAGAGTTCATCCCAGCAGCGGATCTCCAGGAAACCCCGGTGATCCTCCTACATGAACTGTATTCACCTTGTGACATCCCCGGACCTCCCTGTAGAGTGGTGTTGGTAAAACACTGCAAGAACACTGAATGTCTGGTGCACGGCACAAGGTGAACACAGTTCATGCAGGAGGATCACCGGGGTTTTTCGGGGTTCACCTTGACGTCAGCGGGGGTTGCCTGCATTTATGTGGCATAGGCTGTGCACCAGGCATTCAGTATTATTGCGGTGTTTTACCGCGACATCTCTTTGCAGGGAAGTCCGGTGATGTCAGGAGGTGAATTCAATTCATGCCGGAGAATTACCGGGGGCTTTCCTGGAGATCCCCCGCTGGGATGAACTATTCACCTTGTGACGTCAGCGGGGGTCCCTGCATTGTTTACCGCGACACGTCGCTGCAGGGAAGTTCGGGGATGTCACAAGGTGAATACAATTCATGCAGGGGGATTACGGAGGAACGCCCCCCGCATTCCTGGAGATCCCCGCTGGGATGAACTCTTTACCTTGTGACATCAGCGGGGGTCCCTGCATTGTTTACCGCGACACCTCGCTGTATAAGTTCGGGGATGTCAGGAGGTGAATACAATTCATGCAGGAGGATTACTGGGGTATTTCCTGGAGATCCCCCGCTGTGATGAACTCTTAAAGCTGGTGTCACACTAAGCGACAGCGACAACGACGTCGCTGTTACGTCACCATTTTCGGTGACGTAACAGCGACCTTGTAAGTCGCTGTTATGATCGCTGCTTAGCTGTCAAACACAGCAGAAGCAGCGATCATAACGTCGCTGTGCTACATGTGCAGAGAGCAGGGAGCCGCGCTTAGCGCTGGCTCCTTGCTCTCCTAGGTACAGTACACATCGGGTTAATTAACCCGATGTGTGCTGCAGCTACATGTCACAGTGCAGAGAGTAGGGAGCCGCGCGCACTGCTTAGCGCTGGCTCCTTGCTCTCCTTGCTACAGTATACATTGGGTTAATTACCCGATGCATACTGCAGCCACATGTCACAGTGCAGGAGCCGGCACTGGCAGCAAGAGCGGAGGCTGGTAACCAGCGTAAACATCGGGTAACCAGGGAAAGGTCTTCCCTTGGTTACCCGATGTTTACGCTGGTTACAGCTTACCGCAGCTGCCAGTGACGGCTCCTGATCGCTTCATTTCGTCGCTCTCTCGCTGTCACACACAGCGATGTGTGTGTCACAGCGGAAGAGTGACGACCAAAAAATGAAGCTGGACATTCAGCAACGACCGGCGACCTCACAGCAGGGGCCAGGTCGTTGCTGGATGTCACACACAGCGACAGCGACGGGACGTCGCTGCAACGTCACAGAAAATGGTGACGTAGCAGCGACGTCGTTGTCGTCGTCGTTATGTGTGACACCAGCTTTACCTTGTGACGTCAGCGGGGGTCCCTGCAGAGGTGTCGCGGTAAACAATGGGAGATAAGATAACAGCTGCCGATGCTGGCTATGTGGCTTTCTTCTATGAAGGAATCTACATAGCCATAGCTTTCTTTTCTCCCTAAAAACGCCCAAACGCATAAAATATAAAGCAACGTGGGCATTACACATGCGTTTTTTCTTGCTTTTTTCCCTGACTCCATTGAAGTCAATTGGGGAAAAAAGCAGGAAAAAACGCTAAAACAATTGACATGTTGCTTCTTTTTTCAGCAAGAAAAAAAGCAACTCAAAAAGAAGCAACGTGGGCACAGCAAGTCCCGATTCTCATAGACTTTGCTGGGATGCTTTTTCCTTGCTTTTAATGATTAAAAAAAGCAATGAAAAACGCTAGAAAAAAACGCTGTAAAAACGCCCTGTGGGCACAAGGCCTAACAGAAACTTTACCTATTTACTTTAGATCATTCCAAATTGTGAGTCAGAGAGTGGACAGCCGCTAACGTAAACCTAAGGACAATGGAGATTTACCCTACTTTTCTATTGGGAGTAGCTTAAGGCCACGTCTCACTAAGCAATATCGTTAGCAACATCGCTGCTGAGGCACGACTTTTGTGACGTAGCAGCGATGTTGCTAGTGATGTCGCTGTGTGTGACATCCAGCAAAAACCTGGCCCCTGCTGTGAGGTCACTGGTTGTTGCTGAATGTCCTGGACCATTTTTTAGTTGTTGCTGTCTCGCTGTGAAGCGCACATCACTGTGTGTGACAGCGACAGAGCAACAACTAAATGTGCAGTGAGCAGGGAGCCGGCTTCTGCGGACGCTGGTAACCACGGTAAACATCGGGTAACCAAGACGCCCTTTCCTTGGTTACCCGATATTTACCTTCGTTACCAGCATCCGCCGCTCTCACGCTGCCAGTGCCAGCTGCCTGCACACGTAGCAGAGTACACATCGGGTAATTAACCCGATGTGTACTCTGGCTAGGAGTGCAGGGAGCCAGCGCTAAGCGGTGTGCGCTGGTAACCAAGGTAAATATCGGATTGGTTACCCGATATTTACCTTAGTTACCAAGCGCAGCATCGCTTCCACGCATGGCTGGGGGCTGGTCACTGGTTGCTGGTGAGATCTGCCTGTTTGACAACTCACCAGCAACCCGTGTAGCGACGCTCCAGCGATCCCTGCCAGGTCAGGTTGCTGGTGGGATCGCTGGAGCGTCGCTTAGTGTGACGGTACCTTTAGTTAAAACAAGTTGTGTATCTATGAAAGGGCCATGGCCTGAGTTGCAACATATTTCAATATTGCACTTAAATTTTAGAGCAAATTTCTGGCACAAAGTAAGCCAACTAATTGGTGGGGTAAACCTATCGCTTATACCAGAATTGCTGAATTGCACCACATCTGTACTATTAGACCTCCCAAAGGACTGTCCACACAATCATTTAATAGGACACTACTTTAGATTTTGTGATTACAGCAAATATTCAGGGTGTTTCCCATCTCATCTCCCACTTTTACCACGCTTTAGGTCTCCACTAGGAACACCATGTCTCTAAACTAGATTTCAGTTTTTCAGTATCAGATGGATATGGGAGTTTCCCTACTTACTGTACAGGAAACTTAGAAATACCCCACTTTAGAGCATTGCAGGGCATATTTATATTTTTTGTTATTAAACCTGTGTATATGTGTATATAATGTAGTATGTATGTGTTAATATAAACACCTACCTCCTCCTTCTAAAGGATCCAACACTGTTCTGCTCTCTTTTCTCAGTGACATCATGGCACTTCAGACTATCTGGGACACTCTATGCTATCTTGCATGAGCAGGAAGTCTTTTTCACAATATACCGTATTTTTCGCTTTAAAAGACGCACTTTTGTTCCCCCAAATTTTGGGGGAAAGTAGGGGGTGCGTCTTATAAACCGAATATACGGGGGGGTGTATATATATATATATATATATTTTGCAGGGTCCGCTCTAGAGCGGTGCTGGGGGCAGGTGAAAGCTGCGGGCGGCAGTGTTAGATCTCCTGCTCCCGCTCATATAATATGCACAGCCGCTGTGCTGAAACCGCATCGCGCTGATGGGCTGGGGCAGGGGCGCATATTATATCTGCCTGTGCTCCCTTTGATCACACATGATCCCCCCTGTGTAAGATATGGACCCCATACTGCTGCCCATAGTAAAATAAAAAAAGCTTTACTTACCTCCAGCGCTGATCTCCCGGTCTCCTGCTGCTGCTGTCTGTGATCAGGCACGCAGAGATGATATCACTCTGCCGTGCCGATCACATGACCAGCAGCAAGAACCAGGAAGTGGAGGAAGCCGGAGCTCAACTGCAAGGAGGGAGACACGAGGAGGGACAGCGCTGAGAAGGTAAGGAAAGAGTGTTTTATTTTATTATGGGCAGCAGTATGGGGGGCATATCTAACACAGGGGAGGTGTGCCATCTATAGTGGCCATGGGCAGCAGTATGGGGGCCATATCAAACACAGGGGAGATGTGCCATCTATAATGGCAATGGGCAGCAGTATGGGGGCCATATCAAACACAGGGGAGATGTGCCATCTATAGTGGCCATGGGCAGCAGTATGGGGCCCATATCAAACACAGGGGAGGTGTGCCATCTATAGGGGCCATGGGCAGCACAGGGGGACGTGTCCCAGCACAAGGGGGCTATATTCAATATAAGGGGGCCATATCCAGATTAAGGGGGGCTAATTTTAGGATGGGGGGCTATGAGGGACATATACCCTATATGATTTGTTAGACAGACACTGGCATTATAAGATGGACTCCATTTAACATTAAAAAAAAAATAAATTCTCTTTTCCTTCACCAGATTTGGGGGTACATCTTATAATCAGGTGCGTCTTATAAAGCGAAAAATACGGTAAGTTTATGGAGCCTTTTTCTGATACTCTATAGACTTACATTGTAAAAGCCACTTCCAAGTCACGTAGGGCATAGAATGACTCGGAGAGCCTGAAATGCAGTGATGTCACTGAGAAGGGGATCAGAACAATGCTTGATGGTTGTAGGTGAGTATGCTAACACACACTACATTACATGCACATATACACAGAACTGGATGGAAGTTTTTCTTCAAAGGGGTTGCCTACTACTGAAGGGCAAACCCTTCATAATCAGATTGTTTAGCTCTGCTAAAAAAAAACCACTTATAGTCACCTCTGGAGCCGAACGCCTATTTCAGCAATATCAGCACTCGCTCTCCTGGGACTCTCGTGATGCTGTTATGTCATGCGAGCCCTGTGCCCAATTAATGCTGGCTTCACTGTCCCCTCCTTCAGACAAATCAAACATCAAAAGCAAGTCAGAGCTGCGAGTGGCCGCTCACTTCCTCTTCATCTTTGATAAATTCAAACGTGGGGAGAGTGAAATCAATATCTGGAAAACGAGCGCTGACACAGCTGGAACGGCAACGGCATTGGCTTTTATTTTAATGAGGGAAAACACTGATGGAGAAGGGGTTGTCCAAATAGTGGACAACCCCTTTGATGAAGTCATATCTCTTAACTAGTGTGTTCATCCACCAGGGAATGGAGCACATTTCAGGAGTAAGGGCGGCTTTGTACACTACGACATCGCAGGTGCGATGTCGGTGGGGTCAAATCGAAAGTGACGCACATCCGGCGTCACTTACGATGTCGTAGTGTGTAAATCCTAGATGATACGATGAACGAGCGCAAAAGCATCGTTATCGCATCATCGGTGCAGGCTCTGACATTTCCATAATGCCGGTGCCGCGACAGGTACGATGTAGTTCATTGTTCCTGCGGCAACACACATCGCTGTGTGTGAAGCCGCAGGAACGAGGAACATCTCCTTACCTGCCGCCAGCGGCTATACGGAAGGAAGGAGGTGGGCGGGATGTTTACATCCTGCTCATCTCCGCCCCTTCGCCGCCATTGGCCGTCTGCCATGTGACGTCGCTGTGACGCCGCACGACCCGCCCCCTTAGGAAGGAGGCGGGTTGCGGGCCAGAGCGACGGTCACAGGGCAGGTGAGTGCATGTGAAGCTGGCGTAGCAATAATGTTCGCTATGCCAGCTATCACAAGATATCGTACCTGCAACAGGGGCGGGGACTATCGCGTGCAACATCGCAGCATCGGCTTGCGATGTCGCAACGTGCAAAGCCCGCCTAAGTTACAACACTAAAGTGACATAACTTTTTTGGTAATTTGACAAGTAGTCGTAGCCATGTCCGTCAATGCTCCACCCATATCAGTGTAGCTGGCCAGGACTGGCATGAAAATGCCAAAAGTCATGATATTTTTGCAAATCTGCAAAGCTGATCAATAATATTTCAACTTATTAAAGTGTTTATGCCAGAATTCTGGTGTAAAAATCTGGACAGCCTCTTTATTACTAAATATTATTCTCCTTAAAAAAATATTGAATTATAATTTTAATTTATCAAAAAGAATTTGTAAGGAATAGTAAAGACAAAATGTTCTTCAATAAATGAAATGTAACAAAAAATTGTGAAATAATGTTCAATTTTTCAATAGCAACAGCAGCGCTTTTAGGTTTATTTATCGGTTGTCTCAACGCGTACCGTTCTAGTAATGTGGTATAAGTCTGCAGTATCAAAGGATTATACCTGCAGATCAAAAAGAAAAAAACGATTAGCTTAGTACAAACTAAAGCTCCGGCTAATAATGGATAGCAGTTATGTGCAATCACAGCTGATTTGAACACGCGAAGCATGAACGCGAGTCCAGAAAATGGCTTGGTGTATGAATATTAGCTATATTAAGAGACTGCCATCAAATGACTTAGTTTTGTGAATAGTCAATGTCAATCTTTTTTGTTGTCAAGCATTTCACCTCTGAGCCCAGAAAACAAATTGGCAAGTAAATGCATAATTTCTCCATTTATCACCAGGGCGAGGGCCGATATAAGACATTGATGTATGAGACATAAGTCAATCATGGTGTATATGTGTATTCCAGAGGGCGGAACTAGCAGGTAAAGGTTGTGTTGGTTACATGACAGCTGTACACTCTGCCTGACAGGCTGAAAAGAGATATCAGGACTGGACAGGGTGATGTCTACTGGGCAATATGGGAATTAAAAAGTCAATGTTAAAGTAATGAGTCATGGATAACAGCAGAATGGGAGCATGGGAGTATCGTCTAGCATTACAATGCGAGTACCCTATTAGGGAACGCATCACACAAAACACTAAGTCACACAGCTCTTTCCGTTTTCAAAGTCCACATTTAACATTTCCTTGAATCAGTATGCACATAAATTTATGTCTAGCAACACAAAGGAAAATAACTGCAGCCGTCATTTCATTCAAGTGCTATGAAATCACTGAGATTACCCCAGTGGAGTCACTCAAAGACGTCGGGCTTGCACAACAGGGACGCTCTTTTTACCTGCAAAATGTGCTACTAAGCTCTTCTAAAACTGCATTTGGAGGAGGAAAGGAGAGAGATTTCACCAGGCTATGAGAGGTCTGAATCACAACCTTTAATACCACCATTTTCTTTTTAAATAGTAGAAAAGCTTTGCCCATGCCTGTCACCATCGGAAGGAGAACGTTCACCGCACAGCGGGTCTCCCGCCGCTCTTGTATAAGGGTTAGACCCTGGGCACACCGGCATACTGATAACAGTCCAAATGACTTCAGTTGGATCTTTGCTAGACTGTTTTCCTTTTTTATGACATTATATATTTTTAACTACTGAAATCAATATCAAAAGTTAAATAAAAAGCAATTTTTTATAATATTTTACTGCACATCGAGCCTCAACACTATATAAACATTGTAATAAAATAGGAAATATTCAAACCAAAGAAAATGAGTTTAGGCTCTGTCCATAGCAATGTTATATGTCTGCATTAAGAGGATTTCCTGAAATATACCTCTGAACGTATTTTACTGCATAGGTATACAGCAGGATACATTGTCTGTAAACTCCCATTGTGAGGAAAGCAAATAGAAAAACAGTGTATTGTGCATAATAACTTGTTTTTTTCTTACTGTGTCACTCCATATAGGAAACAGTAGTAGAATAGGCTTTCTTACATAATAAAAAAAAACACAGATATGTCTAAGCATACCAACCCAATATATTCCTAAAATACACTTAAATGGCATATGCTAATTGCACACTAAAGGGGAAAGTGTAAAGGGAAATCCCAGCAAGTTATCATCTATGCGTGAATAGGTGATAAATACTAAAATGGTGGGGGTCCGATAACTGAGATTCTTTATTCTCAATGGGGCTACCAAAGATAGCCTTGAACAGCCCTCCATTCAAACAAAGGATACCAATCCCCCATAGTACAATACAAGGTGGATTTCTGTTATTGAAAATGTGCCAATTTTATTAGCCAATCATCCTTCATTTGAGCAGATCTTTTTATAAGAATTTGCGGTAGTTTATTAGTTACAGTAACTAAAGATGCACTAAGAAAAAAAGTATCTTTTCCTCAGAATGTGGTCATGTGGAAATCAAAGCAAATAATTCACTAAAACGATCAATGAAAATTAGCGCCACTACTATTTTCATCATGTACATTACTATTGAAGAAAAGGATAAACCTCTTCGAGAGTGTGCTTCATTAATTAGACCCAAACTGATCTCACTACTAGAGATGAGCAAACACAAGGTTCGGTGTTCGTAGACTTTACAGAAAGAACAGCGTTTGGTTTCAGAGTTCAAGTGCTTTATGTATGCAAACCACTCCCTCGAGCATCGCTCTGCTCAGGTACGCTCAGTGCTCAGCCCAGTGCAAGCCGCTTGCAGTGTTTGAACGGCTCACACTGAGGGTAACAACAGCGTGATCACATGTAGTGTGTACCCCAAAAAAATAAATGGAAAAAGATTGCCCACTCGCCCCCGGAAGTGATCTGTTTATGGCTACCTGCATGTGGACGGAGACTCAAACTGCCCAATTAGTGATTTCCTATGGGGCTGAGGTCAAGTCCAGGGACCACACCGAGCTTTATGTAAAGTCCATCTGAACCCACCAAACCAAATTTCCACGGGTCCAGTAATCTCTACTCACTACATACCAAACTTTGCCAACTTTGCCCTGAAACTGAGTAAGTTTGTGCAAGAAAAGAGCAACACAAAGCCCAAAGGAGATTAGAAAAAGAGCTGTCTTGAAGGCCTTCCCAAGCATATTGGTCTAAAAATGAGCAATGTTGGCTTAACCCAGCAGGTCATTCACTTAAAATGGGGGACAGAAGTCCCCCATTCTGGTGATCAGCGGTGTTCTCAGTCACAACCTCACCAATCTAGAAAATACCCCATCACACGCTACGATATATCTAACGATATGTCGTCGGGGTCCCGGAATTTATGATGCACATCTGGCATCGTTAGAGATGTCATAGCGTGTGACAGCTCCGAACGACTGTTAACGAGCAAAAATACTCACCTTATCGTTGCTCGTTGACACGTCGTTCATTTTCATAATGTCGTTTCTCCTTCTGTGCGCAGGTTGTTTGTCGTTCCTGAGGCAGCACACATCGCTACGTGTGACACCCCAGGAACGACGAACGCAGCTTACCTGCGTCCCGCCGGCAATGCGGAAGGAAGGAGGTGGGCGGGATGTTACGTCCCGCTCATCTCAGTCCCTCCGCTTCTATTGGGCGGCCGCTGTGTGACGTCGCTGTGACGCCGAACGTCCCTCCCCCTGCAGGAAGAGGATGTTCGCCGCCTACAGAGACGTCGTTAGGGAGGTAAGTACGTGTGATGGGGGTTAACAACTTTGTGCGCCACGGGCAACGAATTGCCCATGACGCACAAACGACAGGGGTGGGTGTGATCGCTCATGCGATCGCACGATATATCGTCGCGTGTGCCGGGGCCTTTAGTCTTACTGAAATTTACATTTTTCTTACTGGCTTACCACTTTAAGAGGGTGGTGGAGTGAAAACCATAGTTTCTAAACAACAAAGTAAAAAAGATTTTTATAAAATGAGTTGTTTCTTTGCTGCAAATATAAATTATAATGAAACTTAAAATGGCATCCCCAAAATCAAAAGCATTTCTTATTTTCCTCTAGAAAGAAAATAATAAATGTTACTAAATTTATAGAAAAAAATGCATGTAATTTATTTCACTCACTTATACAGCGCTATTAATTCAACAGTGCTTTAAAAACGCAATCATCACTGTCCCTATTGAGGCTCATGATCTAAATTCCCTATCAGTATGTCTTTGGGGTGTGGAAGAAACCCATGCAAAGACGGTGAGAACATACAAACTACTTGTAGATGTTGTCCTTTGTGAGATTTGAACCCAGGACCCCAGCTCTTCGCTACAATTAAAAACAAAATATCTCCCTGGTATGTGATTTTACTTGATCAGCTCCTAGTGAATATGTTTCTTTTCAAGACTGAGCATGTATAAGGAGTCCTTCTTTCTCTATAGACGTTCTCTCACTTGTCCAGCCTCACTGCACTGGGGAAACAAGTGACATGTACTCTAATCTACTTTCAGACTTAAGGGTGCTTTACATGCTGCAACATGTCGTTCAAGCGACATTTGGTGCTCGCTGCCGTAGTGAACATTATCGCTATGGCAGCTTCACACGCACATACCTTGTCAGCGACGTCACTGTGACCGCCGAACCATCCCTCCTTCAAGGGGGAGGTGCGTTCAGCGTCACAGCAACGTCACTGTGGCGTCACTAAGCGGCCGGCCAATAGAAGCGGAGGGGCGGAGATGAGAGGAACGTAACATCCCGTCCACCTCCTTCCTTCCGTATTGCCGGTGGACACAGGAAAAGAGATGTTCGTCGTTACTGCGGTGTCACACATAGCGATGTGTGCTGCCACGGGAATGACGAACAAGATCGTACCTGTGGCAGCAGCGATATTAAGGAAAGGAGCGACGTGTCAACGATCACCGTTTTTGAACGATTTTGCGATCGTTGATCGTCGCTCCCTGGTGTCACACGCTGCGATGTCGCTACCGGCACCGGATGTGTGTCACTAACGACGTGACCGAGAAGGGAGAAGGAAAGATTCCGCACATGCAATCAGGGGCACACCAATGGTATAGTATATAAAGCACACCTTTATTTATTGCACACAGAAATACATCTTAAAATCAATTAAAAACAACAACAAGACAAAAGAACACCACTTAGGCAAGACCGAATGCCCCAGATAACATATATCACAGATGACAATATAATCATGAAATGCAATGCAATATCGGGATGACAAATATAGGTATACAACCCAAAACCCTGGAGAATGCAAGTGTTAGATGTCAAAATATTCCTGATTGCATCAATCAATAGGGTAAGACTGGAATATTACATGAATATGGCGAATCACAATCACAATGTATTTGAGTATACACACATATCATAAAATAAATCAAATATGACCATATCCTGTCCTATATCCAGAGGACATATGTTTAAGAACAAATATAAATAGCCAGATGGTGATTAATGTGATACACACATGGCAAAAGACGTGTGGTTAAAAAGCCACCCCGTAGGTCAAGAGCCTGTAAACATGACAGGAAATGCGATGGCAGTTTATAGGTAGTATGTATGACCTAGAGTAGTATATACAACAGAATATTCATGCAGGATGCATGTATGCGAGTGGTCGATGTGAGAGTATAGCTGTAATACAGCCGACAAAAGATCACCCAGTAAATCCAATGGGCTAGACTCCGTATAAACAATAAGAGATATAGTAACACATAAATTGCAATCAGTTATACCTCAAAAGTCGGTATCGGCAGTCAACCTGATGGTTATGGATGCTGAGCAAAAGTGACAGCTGTATTCATGACCCACCATATCATATGGGGATATAGTAACGGCCAGTGACCATTCCACCCCAAGGTAGTGTACCAGTGAAAAAATCCAGCCTAGTTACAGGCGGGGGGATGATTGCCAGTACTCACATAATAGCAACCAATATCAAAAAGCGGTCTAGTTAGGGTGGTCAGCTGCCTAAGACCTAGAGGCCAGAGTCCTATCCTGTGACACCGGATGGGGTGGATGCCGAACAGTCATCGGTCAGAAATCCAGGGTTGGTCGGTCAAGTCATGGGGACGGTCGAGCCGGGTGCTCAGGGTGAGGGGCCGACGCGTGTCGCCGCACCAGCGGCTTCGTCAGGGCAGGTAACTAAAGTGCACAAAAGGTGCGGTATATATATCTAACAGCGTTTGATTAGTAGGGAGTACACACACACCTGTAACACAATGGAATCGTCTGACGCCGTGTACTGAGGGCCATCTTGCGCCTGCGCGTTGTAGTGCGGCGACGGTGGCTGATAGTAAAAATGAAAGCATCCTACTGCGCATGCGCGGTATCAATCGGACGGAAGGGCCAGCCGGCCAAATTACTGCAAAAAGCGAAACAGTGCCTGCTATGCCAGTAGATCGTCGCATTGCATATGCGCTAGGTCGAACGGGCTGGGAAGCCAGGTAGCCGCCGATGCAGATAGACAGAAAAGTGGGAGACTCACATTAGGAGGAGTCGATAATACGGCGTTTACAGAGGCAAAAGATGACAGGGCGGATTGATCACAAATATTATTGAAACGGAGACACCTGTCATAATCACATGTCCACACCTACCCCGAATGGCTCGTAGGCTGTCAAAAGGGCAGGGTGTAGATGTAGAGAACCTTTTTATCAAAGGTATATCCAAGCGATAGACGTGCTATCATACAGTACTGTAACCCTCAACCTGCGGTAACCCAGGCATTCAAACCTGTAAATATGGTCCTAAAGGGGATCGTGCATATCTAAGGGTATGCACGATCCCCATGGGGCAGATCAATAACAGATGTTTTACGCCTCTTGTTTAAGGTCATCAAACCAACATGAGCATTCATACCAAAGAATGCAGCTGTATATTTATAGCTTAACCCCAAACAGTATTGGGCCTACTGGGGCATGGTGTTTAGCCATAACTCCATCTATCAGTCCGTATGATTGTATATATCGCTGATTGTTGCCAAATCATAGAAATAGATCGGTCAGGGACCTCAATGGAGCACATTCTAAGAATGCATTCACGTGCCTATGCTGCATCCCCAGGTGGTAATGGATGCAACAGGGTACGATATTATGTCAAGAGACAGTATCTATACATCTAAGCACATAAACCCTCAAGGAGTCCCCTGATGGGCTATTATGTTACACACCCTCCTGTCAACGGATTTAGATACACCGTGTGCGGTCGACCTGAAGGACCCTCCATTGAAGGAATGTTGTGCCAGTCCCCAATACAGCGACGAGATTTACATCAACTGATAGTAGGTGGTCCAGGGAGGGATATAGATGGTATGGACCTATACCCAAAAAGCCTTGCAGAGAGGCCACCGGCTACAGCAGGTTTATCAAAAATGGAGATCACACTTAGCCAGTACTAAGGAAGATTTTAAGACACAAATCACCGGCAAATAATTAAACCGTAACATATAGAGGTGCAGATTACTATACACCTATGAAGTAAGCACAAAAACACCGTCCAAATTTTAAGGCCGATAGAAAAGTGTGCCGAGGTGAGGGCCCAAATGATATTTTTCATGCGTAGCCATAGTCACGTCTAGTACTTGATCGTGGAACCCTGCCGTTGGAAAGGAGCCATATGTGCAGGGAATTCACCTGCAACAGAGGAGAGTTACATAAGCCAATTAATGCAGTATAAACGAGAAAGTGAGTCAAGTATGCTCACATGCGGGGCGGGACGAGGGAACAGAAAATGGTATCAGCCGAGGAACCCTGTGAACAACAGTTCCTCATTTAAACCTGATGGAGATAAGGAATGTAGTTGGAAAATCCATCTAGATTCGTTCTGCAGGAGCCATCTGGTACACGAGCCCCCCCTAGCGCTAGCCTGGCACCTCTGTAATCCAAAGACCCGGGTGCCGCGTGGGCTGCCTTGATGGAAGGCTAAAAAGTGGGCCGCCACAGATGTGATTGTTTTACCTTTTGAGGTGTCAGAGGAGGCCAGATTGACTGTTGAGAAGTGTTTCTGTATCCTTTTCCTTAATTCTTGAGTTGTCTGGCCAACATAGACCTTGTCGCATGGGCAGATCATGCAGTATACCACGTTTCTCGCTTTTTGCAGTAATTTGGCCGGCTGGCCCTTCCGTCCGATTGATACCGCGCATGCGCAGTAGGATGCTTTCATTTTTACTATCAGCCACCGTCGCCGCACTACAACGCGCAGGCGCAAGATGGCGCTCAGTACACGGCGTCAGACGATTCCATTGTGTTACAGGTGTGTGTGTACTCCCTACTAATCAAACGCTGTTAGATATATATACCGCACCTTTTGTGCACTTTAGTTACCTGCCCTGACGAAGCCGCTGGTGCGGCGACACGCGTCGGCCCCTCACCCTGAGCACCCGGCTCGACCGTCCCCATGACTTGACCGACCAACCCTGGATTTCTGACCGATGACTGTTCGGCATCCACCCCATCCGGTGTCACAGGATAGGACTCTGGCCTCTAGGTCTTAGGCAGCTGACCACCCTAACTAGACCGCTTTTTGATATTGGTTGCTATTATGTGAGTACTGGCAATCATCCCCCCGCCTGTAACTAGGCTGGATTTTTTCACTGGTACACTACCTTGGGGTGGAATGGTCACTGGCCGTTACTATATCCCCATATGATATGGTGGGTCATGAATACAGCTGTCACTTTTGCTCAGCATCCATAACCATCAGGTTGACTGCCGATACCGACTTTTGAGGTATAACTGATTGCAATTTATGTGTTACTATATCTCTTATTGTTTATACGGAGTCTAGCCCATTGGATTTACTGGGTGATCTTTTGTCGGCTGTATTACAGCTATACTCTCACATCGACCACTCGCATACATGCATCCTGCATGAATATTCTGTTGTATATACTACTCTAGGTCATACATACTACCTATAAACTGCCATCGCATTTCCTGTCATGTTTACAGGCTCTTGACCTACGGGGTGGCTTTTTAACCACACGTCTTTTGCCATGTGTGTATCACATTAATCACCATCTGGCTATTTATATTTGTTCTTAAACATATGTCCTCTGGATATAGGACAGGATATGGTCATATTTGATTTATTTTATGATATGTGTGTATACTCAAATACATTGTGATTGTGATTCGCCATATTCATGTAATATTCCAGTCTTACCCTATTGATTGATGCAATCAGGAATATTTTGACATCTAACACTTGCATTCTCCAGGGTTTTGGGTTGTATACCTATATTTGTCATCCCGATATTGCATTGCATTTCATGATTATATTGTCATCTGTGATATATGTTATCTGGGGCATTCGGTCTTGCCTAAGTGGTGTTCTTTTGTCTTGTTGTTGTTTTTAATTGATTTTAAGATGTATTTCTGTGTGCAATAAATAAAGGTGTGCTTTATATACTATACCATTGGTGTGCCCCCGATTGCATGTGCGGAATCTTTCCTTCTCCCTTCTCATGTGCTTTTCTTCCGCACCAGGGTGCACCCAAACAAGATCAATTGTTCCAATATTGGTGGTGCGCTCCAACATTCATCTTACTAACGACGTGACCCCGACGATATATCGGTAGCGATATCGCAGCGTGTAAAGTACCCTTTACAGAAAAGTGGGTGAGCCTGGTGACTTGAGTTGCCACATTGAAGGAAAGTACAAGCATCAGTGGGAATGTAGATAAAGTGAGTATAATAGGCTATAAGGCAGTATTCTAAGTAGATGGGATAGACAAATGGGCTTATAGGAAATGTAGATGCCCACAAGCCAAGGATAGCCACATTTGCTTAACAGCAGACTCCCCAGAATCACTAAGAATGGAAAAACAGGAGGGAGAAATGAATGACGAAAACCATAGTAAGCAGCTTATGTTATATTTTTGTAAAGTTATGGGAGTACATACATTTCTAAAGAAAAAAAAAGACAAATTATGGGATAACCCCTTTAAAGAAAGAGAGGGCATTTCACGTGGGTGATAAGGTATGGTCAAGCTCACGCTATTAGCCAACAGTGTTGATCAAGAGAAAGCCAAGAAACAAAAAAGATCTGACTCTAAAGATCAGAATAAATTCTCCGATCAGAACTAGCCTAAAAATTCTTATAATAAAGGCCTCCCGACCTGAGTCTTCTTGAACGAAACCAGAATCCATGAACCAAGTAGTCAGTAGCAGCGAGAGTCACAATTTCCACTTTGGTATCTCTCATATATCCACTATATTCTGGCTCTGATTGCAAAGTCATTAATAGTCATTTACTTCAGTAGTCAGCCATGACAGTTGGATCATAAAATGCATAATTAATGAAGAAATGAAATATAGCAATTTCCAAGTGATGTGCTGACATTTCCTACTTTTTATTACTACATAGTTTACATTATTATACTACATTACACCTTTACAAAATGCAGTTAGCTGTTAAAATGAATCTGTCAGAAGGTTTTTGTTAACTAATCTGCAGCATGACGTAGAGAAAGAGACCTTGATTCCACCGATGTGTCACTTACTCGGGTGCTTGCTGTAGTATAGTTAAAATCACTCTTTTATCAGTAGATTATCAGTAAAGGACTAGTATACATGCTCCAGGTTGCTCTCCATAGTCATAAACTCTGTATAACCCCACCCCCACCACAGTGTACACCGAAAGCTGTCAATCAGTAGTATAAGTAGGTTATACAGGGCTCAGCATTCAGAGAACAAATCCATCTGCAGCAGACAAAACATTGAATTAATCAAAACTGCAGCAGGCAGCCCAGTAAGTAAAACATCATAAACAGGGTTTTTTCCCTTACATCATGTTGCTCTCAGATGGGCGAACAATATCTGTTGACAGATTCCCTTTCTCATAGTGCTGGCATATTACTTTATGATGGAGGATGATAAAGGGGACCAAGTGCAGATTTGGCAACATGTCCCCTGCATTGAGGTTCTTATATCTCCTAGCACTTGTCACCTATTATATATTACTGTATATTTGGTTGGTTAGCAAGAAGTAGAGAACAGAAAAAGATCAAACTTTATAGTTTGATTTGTGTCTTCCTATGGGGACATACAGGTCTGTGTAAGGGCTGCAGAAATAAAGGAAATAAATATTTAAAGGGAATTGGTAAGCAGGTTTTTGCTATGTAATCTGTAGACAGCAGGAGATAGGGCCTGAAACACCAATGTCATTGATGTGTCATTTATTAAGCTGTGTGCTGTTGTTTACTTAAGGTACTGTCACACATAACGAGATTGCTGCTGAGTCGGTTTCTGTGACGCAGTAGCGATCCCGTTAGCGATCTTGTTATGTGTGACACTTACCAGCGATCAGGCCCCTGCTGTGAGATCTCTAGTCGTTGCAGAATGGTCCAGGTTATTTTTTTCAAAGGCGATGTCCTGCTGGGCAGGACACATCACTGTGTTTGACACTGTGTGACAGGGTCACAGTGACTGCTGAGATTGTTATACAGGTCGCTACTGCGACCTGTATCGTTCCTGCATCGTTGGTAAGATCTGACTGTGTGACATCTCACCTACGACCTCCCAGCGACTTACACTTACCTGCGATCCCTATCAGGTCGCATCGTTTTCGGGATTGCTGGTAAGTCGTTGTGTGTGACTGGGCCCTTACAGTGAAGGCTTTAGCATTAGCACAATATCATTGCTGTGGCATTGCAAGTCACCCAGCCAAGCCCCCTCCTCTGATAAGCAGCTCAATAGACAATGTATATAGAGATTCTGATGTGGGCGAGGTTATGTTTCTCACCTTTGCTTCATGTTACATCTAAGAACTCTATTGTGTCACAACTGATGCACCCAGTTATCTAAGTGATACATTGTTGGAAAGAAGATTTTCGTTTTTTTCCTACATTATGCTGCTCTCAGATGAGGTAGCTAAAAACCTGGTGACAGATTCCTTTTAATAACAACCAGTTTCATTGCTTCTTCATTTTATAATTCATGTGCATTAGTACAATAAATTGGTCAGAAAAGAGGACATAGCCTTCAAAGATGCAATTAAACACCCTCCAAGTTAGGACTCCTTGTGTGTTCTAATAGTCAAAGGTCAGTGCAGGAAATCTGAATCTTAGAATGGTAACTTTCTTAGAATTCAGGCTGCCCGGTGAACCTGAATTAACATGATTAGTGGGAACATGATCCATTAACAGTTTTCCAGCTGCTGGCACTGAAAAAAGAATAGAATCATTATAGTTTCATATCATCATGTGTCTAATCTCCTTTCTTAAATGATCAAAATTCAACCCTAAAGACATCAGAAAAATATAATTGTGCTTTATGTAATTGTGTTGAGAACAAGGAAACAGTAAAATCCATCATAAGGTTAAAGGCACAATTACAACTAGAATAAATTGTCATTAGAAGCTGAAATTGAAGTACATTCAAATAAATGAAACTCGTTCTGTACAAAATTAAAAACCAAGATTCTTATCATTATGTGGCTGGACATGGACCCTGTTGACTAATCGATTTCAGCATTTCAATGATGGTCCCTTGATGAAAGGGGGGAAGAGATTAGGCAGACCTATCAGCTTTGCCTGGAGGTTACTACAATTGTATCATTCCCCGTCTGGCTGGTAAGGTACCGTCACACTAAACAACTTACCAGCGATCCCAACAACGATACAACCTGATAGGGATCGCTGGTAAGTTGCTAGGAGGTTGCTGGTGAGAGGTCACACAGTCAGACGCTCCAGCGATCCCACCAGCAACCTGACTTGGCAGGGATCGCTGGAGCATCGCTACACTGGTTGCTGGTGAGCTGTCACCAGCAACCAGTGACCAGCCCCCAGCCAGCAGCGACGCACTGAAGCGATGCTGCGCTTGGTAACTAAGGTAAATATTGGGTAACCAACCCGATATTTACCTTGGTTACCAGCGCACGCAGCTACACGTGCAGAGAGCAGGGAGCAGCGCACACCGCTTAGCACTGGCTCCCTGCTCTCCTAGTTACAGCACACATCGGGTTAATTACCCGATGTGTGCTGTAGCTACACGTGCAGTGAGCAGGAAGCCGCGCACACTGAGCGCTGGCTCCCTACTCTCCTAGTTACAGCACACATTGGGTTAATTACCCAATGTCTACTGCAGCTACATGTGCAGAGAGCAGGGAGCCGCGCACACTGCTTAGCGCTGGCTCCCTGCTCTCCTAGCTACAGTACACATCGGGTTAATTACCCGATGTGAACTCTGCTACACGTGCAAGGAGCAGGAGCCGGCACTGACAGTGAGAGCGGCGGAGGCTGGTAACAAAGGTAAATATCGGGTAACCAAGGACACGGCTTCTTGGTTACCCGATGTTTACCGTGGTTACCAGTGTCCGCAGAAGCCGGCTCCTGCTGCCTGCACATTTAAGTCCCCTTTACACACTGAGACTTTCTAGCGATCATGCTGCACAGCGGGAAACAAAGGACCAAAGAATGGTCCTGAACGATTTGTAGCGATCAGCAACTTCACAGCAGGGGCCAGGTCACTGATGTGTTTCACACACTGCAATGTCGCTGGGGAGGTCGCTATTACGTCACAAAACCGGTGACGTTACAGCGATGTTGTTTGCGATGTTGCAGTGTGTAAAGCCGCTTTTAAGGCACAGGGATCCATTGTATCTTCCTTTTCTATTTATAAAGAAGTGGAATACTGTATTTTTTGTTTTATATGACGCACTGTATTATATGATTTAGAAAAGGAAAATAGTAAAAAAATATTTTTTAATGTTAAAATGAGGGCCTGTTTTATAATCCTAGTGTGCCTTAAATGGCTCACCAGAGGAAGTGGCGGTGGTGGAGTGGCTCAGAAGGATCACAGGAGGCCCGGTGATGTTATGGGCTCAGAGGAGGGGGTGTCGCATCTCAGGAGGGTCAGTGAATGGAGGGTTGGCGATGGCTTGGAGGAGTGGGTGTTGCAGCTGAGGAGGGTCAGTGATACTGCGAGTTCAGAGGAGGGGGTGTCGTGGCTCAGGAGGGTCAGTGGACAGAGGGTTGGCGATGTTGCTGGCTTGGAGGAGTGGGTGTTGCAGCTGAGGAGGGTCAGTGATACTGCGAGCTCAGAGGAGGGGGTGTCGTGGCTCAGGAGGGTCAGTGGACAGAGGGTTGGCGATGCTGCTGGCTTGGAGGAGTGGGTGTTGCAGCTGAGGAGGGTCAGTGATACTGCAAGCTCAGAGGAGGGGGTGTCGTGGCTCAGGAGGGTCAGTGGACAGAGGGTTGGCGATGCTGCTGGCTTGGAGGAGTGGGTGTTGCAGCTGAGGAGGGTCAGTGATACTGCGAGCTCAGAGGAGGGGGTGTCGTGGCTCAGGAGGGTCAGTGGACAGAGGGTTGGCGATGCTGCTGGCTTGGAGGAGTGGGTGTTGCAGCTGAGGAGGGTCAGTGATACTGCAAGCTCAGAGGAGGGGGTGTCATGGCTCAGGAGGGTCAGTGGATGGAGGGTTGGTGATGCTGCGGACTTGGAGGAGTGGGTGTTGCCGCTCAGGAGGGTCAGTGATACTGTGGGCTCAGGGGTATCACTGCGGAGACAGCAGGTGGCATTGATCTGATACTTTGGGCTCCATTGAACTCCCAGCTGTTGATGTGATGTACTTCAAGAAAATGGCCACAAAGGCGTCGCATGCGCAGATTGATCTCAGCGGCCAATTTCTTGGAGTCCATTGGGTCAACAGCCAGCAGTTCAATGGAGCCCGCAGTGTTCCAGCAGATCAATAGCGCCTGCCTACTGTCGTGATATCCCCGAGCACGCAGTGTCGCAGACCCTCTGTCCTGTGACTCTCCTGAGATGCTCTACTGCAGTGACACCCCCTTCTCCGAGCACTCAGTATCGCTGACCCTGCCTCTTGTGACCGCGCTCCACGACTGCCGCCCAAGTAAGCCATATCCAGATTATAAGACGCACCCCCATTTTCCCCTCAGTTTTGGGGCGAAAATGTGCGGCTTAAAATCCAGAAAATAAGGTAGATTCCAGGATCAATGAGAGTTTCACCAGATAAATCCTCAGAATCGAGACTTCAGGGGATCACAGCTTTAAAACAAACAAAAAATAAAAGAGAGAACAGAACAGACCAATCTTATGTTTGTGAATCGATACTTTTTATTATATGTAATAGGTTTATGGTGAACATATTAAATCTGACACAATGTACTGAAATGAATCTGTTTATTCCCCCCACCCACTGTCATCAGATACAGCAGTAATCACAGCCATTATCTATGTATATGTCCATTCAGTAACAACATAAAAGCGATATATAAGGCAACAACAAGCCCATGACAAAGAAGACAAATCACAGGTCTACAGCCCGTGCTGTCATCTGCTAAATCCTTGTTGTAGGAGCAGTCAGATAATCGATGAGGAACGTCTGCCAGATTCCGCTCCAAGGGTTAGGTCCTTCTATGAGCTCATAATATTCAGGATGAATCAGGGGTTAGTCCTGGTCATCATTTCTCTTTCACACATGCATCTCCATCCTTCCAGCTGATACAAAGTTGACAAGGGGTGAAGAACTGTTTAGGAATCATATCTGCTAAGCACGACGATAACTATCAGATACTCTCAGTGCGCATTACTTATACCAAGCATTTCTTAGCTTTATTACACATTTTACCCCTTTTTTTAGATTTTATTGATAAGATAATGAGTTAGAATATGCTTTTTTATATAAGTCATGACCAGAAAGGGATATATCTTTTTATAGATTATTTTTATTTTTTTGCCCTACTATGAAATATTTATCACTGGTAAAGTATGCTTTACAGACTAGGTTTTTATTACTCTTAAAGGGAACCTGTTACCATGTTTTTGCTATCTAGTCTGAGAAAAGCATAACGTAGGGGTAGAGATCCTGATTCCAACTATGAATCACTTAATTACTGGATGCTGTAGTTTTAATAAAATCAGCAGAAGATTATCACTAAGGGACTAATAATTTTGCTGCCAGGTAGTCCTTAATATTCATAAGCTCTGTATAACCTTGCCTCTACCACTGATTGGCAGCTTTCTGCCTATGCACAGTGTACACAGATAACTGTCAATCTGTGTGACTGGTGCACTATGTTAAACCGCATCACTGTGCATGTTCAATACCAGCAGCCACCCCCTCCATGAGTTGGTAGGTTGAGAGTGGCTGTCACATCGGTATTCTGCACCTGTGTTACCCATACTTTTATCATGGGGGCCGGCCGCATCCTGCGAGTGCATTTGCCATTTTGACCTGAGTTGGCTGGTGGCTTTTTTCTGGTGAGTTTTTTTTTCTTTTTTTCAATCAGTGGTGTTGGCAGGATTGCACAGAGTTCAGCATTCAGAGAACAGGTACATCTGCCGCAGATAAAAGTTATTTTCTCAAAACTGTAGCAAACAACCCAGTAGGGGAAACATTGCTGGAATCAGGGTCTCTGCCTCTTTATTATGGGGTAGCAAAAGCCTGGTGACAAAATCCCTTTAAGTGCAGAAGTATATTACAGAGGATGCAGTTGCATCTTGCTCTAGAGGTGTCTTAGGAGGCCAGAGGCCCTTCTTCTCCATAGGAAGAGAGCAGTTCCTCTTAGGGGTACTTTACACGCTGCGACATCGCTAGCGATTGCTAGCGATGTCGAGCGCGATAGCACCCGCCCCCGTCATTCTAGCGATATGTGGTGATCGCTGCCGTAGCGAACATTATTGCTACGGCAGCTTCACACGCACATACCTTGTCAGTGACGTTGCTGTGACCGCCGAACAATCCCTCCCTCAAGGGGGAGGTGCGTTCGGTGTCATAGCGACGTCACTGCGGCGTCACTAAGCGGCCGGCCAATAGAAGCGGAGGGGCGGAGATGAGCGGGACGTAACATCCCGTCCACCTCCTTCCTTCCTCATTGCCGGTGGCCGCAGGTAAGGAGATGTTCGTCACTCCTGCGGTGTCACACATAGCGATGTGTAGTGCCGCAGGAATGACGAACAACATCGTACCGGTGGCTGCAGCGATATTAAGGAAATGAACGACGTGTCAACGATCACCGTTTTTGAACGATTTTGCGATCGTTGATCGTCGCTCATTAGTGTTACACGCTGCGATGTCGCTACCGGTGCCGGATGTGCCTCACTAACGACGTGACCCCGATGATATATCGGTAGCGATGTTGCAGCGTGTAAAGTACCCCTTAGTAGCAGTATAGGGTGCCCAGATAAATAGTGTGCAATAAGTCGTCCTTCTGAGTTTCATCTATACATGATTGTATCAAGCAAACAATATGGTACAAAATCCATAATCAGGACATAAAATAATAGACAGTTTAATAAAACACTAAACAAAAGTTACAGAGATAATACAAACTATGACAGGGAAAGAAAAAGCTGGGATAAATGATTGGCCTTCCAATGTGAGTCATCCCAATATTTACTATTGTAAATACATCTATAATTTTACAATTCCTGTAATGGAAAAGGAGCAGTTCCTTGAGGAGAAGACAGCTTCTCTCTTTGCTTTTTTAACATACATAGCGCTCAATAGGGAACATTTATCAAAAGTGTCTTTGTTGCCCATAGCAGACAAATCAAAGCATGGTTATTAGTTTACCAGAGTTGTTTAAAGAGTAATTAAACCTATAGAGGGCAGCATGTTGGATCAGTGGTTAGCACTGCAGTCTTGCAGCGCTGAGGTCCTGGGTTCAAATCCCACCAAGGACAACATCTGCAAGGAGTTTGTATGTTCTCCCTGTGTTTGGGTGGGTTTACTCCGGGTTCTCCGGTTTCCTCCCACACTCCAAAAACATACAGTTAAGGACCTTAGATTGTGAGCCCCAATGGGGACAGTGTTACCAAAGTGCTATGGAATTAATAGCGCTATATAAATGAATAAATTATTATTATAGAAGATGCTTTCTTTAATTGTGGGTATACAGTTCCTGAGAGCCCCATCGATCACAAAGTGGACCAATTTGAATGGAAAACAGAGATCTTGTCCAGTCCCCTGACCGCTGCCGCCAATAACTGACCTCTGCTGTCAGGTGACTCAGAACCTGATCACTCCTGGTGCCGATGTTCAGAGCGTGGAACTGAAGGATCGATGGGGAGAGGGGCAGATTGACTCAGTAAGAAAAGGATCCTTTATTTGTTACTTTATAAAGTTCCCTGACCTTGGCAACATTTTTGTTTAGAGTAGAAAAATCCTTTTTCTGTCTATAGGGAAATAGGGTAGAAAAAGAGAACGGAAGACCAGAGGTGCACAACGCAAGACATTTTCTGTACTTGGAAAGAATGAAATGAATCGATGATTAAAACTTAAAGAGAGTGTATCATAAGAAAATGATATACTGTTTAAGTCAAATTTTTGGGTTACATGTATTTTTTTTTTTTTAATATGGCAATTTTTTTTTTCACAGCTTAATTTTTGGCCATTGAAGCTTTTTTAGACTCTTAAGGCTACTTTACACACTGCGATATCGGTCCCGATATCGCTAGTGTGGGTACCCGCCCCCATCTGTTGCGCGACACGGGCAAATCGCTGCCCATGCCGCACAACATCGCCCAGACCCGTCACACGTACTTACCTGCCCGGCGACGTCCCTGTGACCGGCGATCCGCCTCCTTTCTAAGGGGGCGGTCTGTGCGGCGTCACAGCGACGTCACTGAGCGGCCGCCCAATAGCAGCGGAGGGGCGGAGATGAGCGGGACGTAACATCCCGCCCACCTCCTTCCTTCTGCATAGCGGCCGGGAGGCAGGTAAGGAGAGCTTCCTCGTTCCTGCGGCGTCACACATAGCGATGTGTTCTGCCGCAGGAGCGACGAACTACATCGTTACTGCTGCAGTAACGATAATCGAGAATGGACCCCCATGTCACCGATGAGCGATTTTGCACGTTTTTGCAACGATGCAAAATTGCTCATCGGTGTCACACGCAGCAACATCGCTAATGCGGCCGGATGTGCGTCACAAATTCTGTGACCCCAACGACTCCGCATTAGCGATGTCGCAACGTGTAAAGCCCACTTTAGGCTATGTGTCCACGGGAGAATGTAGCTGCGGATTTTTCTGCATCACAATCCGCAGCTTTCCCGCAAAATCCGCACCTTTTCAAAAGTGTGGATTTGCCGCAGATTTACCGCGGATTTGATGCGGATTTTGGTGCGGATTTTTTTTTTTTTTTCAAAATTTTAAAGCCAAAATCCGGATGAAAATCCGCAACAATAATTGACATGTTGCAGATTTTTCCGGATCAAAATCCGCACGAAATCCGCTGCGGAAAAATCCGCAGCGTGGGCACAGCATTTCCAAAATGCCATAGAAATGGCTGGGAAGTGCCTGAGCTGCAGATTTTCAGGAAATCCGCGGCTTTTCCGTGAGAAATCCGCAGCAAAATCCGCGCATTTTCCGCAGCGTGGGCACATAGCCTTAGGTCCCAATTGTGTCTTGACAAGGAGGCGTGTTGAAGTCAGATGCTCCTGATTCATTAAAAGGTAACTCAGGAACAAAACGTATATAATTCAGCGCCATAATATTCCTACCTCCCCGTTTCCATCACTGTTCTTCTGTTCCATTTCTCTCCTTCTGTCTGTTTTTTACCCCTCTCCCGGTGTATATATCCTATTCACCTTGGCTGACCCTCCTTTCATCTTCTTCTCCACTCTTCCCTCTTGGTACTATTCCCTTTTCTTTCTTTCCCTCAATAATCTGAAAAGTAGGTATCACCTTGGAATCTGTACTCTTCAATGATATTATGCCCTCTGCACTCTTTCCTATATGTTAATCTCCAAGATAAGAGGCATGTATAATGCTAATCACTTTTTTCTCTTCTGCATTTTGGAACTAAAAGGTGAATCAGGAATATTGGAGATGTGGAGTGCGTCTCACCACAAATCTTACTCCAGTCAGTTACTGGAGTAAGGCTTTTGGTGTAAGGCTTGCCATAGCTCATCATGAATTAGAAGAGCTGTAGTGTCACGCCCCCGTTCTGCCACAGCTCCACCCATTTTGGCAGACTTAAGCAAAACTGCCATAAAATCACCAAACATCACAAAAACCCTGTTAAGGAGAACATTTTTGACAACATTTCATAGTGATTTATACCAGAGTTATGGCGTAATCACTTTAATTAATTTGGACCATACTTCCTGTCGTTTCTGGAAAAAATCACAGCAGGTTTTTATATTAATACAGGCAGGATTACAATGAGCGGTAGGTATCTCTATACACAGCTAATAACACAGGATCCACCATTCACAAAAGGTGATGATCAAAGCTCCCCTCCTCCTCCCTTCATAATGATCTTTGCACACGCTTATTAGATGCATCTATGCAAAAGATAGGGTCAGGCTCTGAACGTTGTGGCTAATGAGCACGTACTAAATCTTTAAACAAAAGGAAGTAGCAGTCTAAAAAGCCCCCTGTGGATACTGTGAAAATTGTAACATTCTTAATTTTTATTTCTAACTCGGAATGTGTTATGTAAATATAAAAAAAAAATGATTTTTTAAAAAATACATTTAACACAAAATCTTGATTTAATCAATAGGTCATTTTATGAAGATAACTTCCATTTAAGTAAAAAAATATTAGATATATATTCTACTTCTCAAGTTGTTTTTGAAAAAGTAACAAATGATACAGAAAAAAACACAGCAGATATATTTCACTTTATTTTTAGAAATAATAACAGAGGCTGGTAAAGAAGATAGGAAACAAAAGATTCACACCAGGGGGCCTCTTATTGTGCACTAAAAAGCATGCAGAGCGCATCAGCATTTATCTGTTTTTAAGAAATACAGTAGATCAGAAAATCTACAAAGTCTAATTATCAGAAGTCTCTATTAATGTGTTTATGGCTTAGCGGTTCACTGTTAACCACATGAATACATATGTGTATTAATTCAATCCATAAGAACATGCACACAGGCATGTAACTACAATGTTGTATGATAGGGAATTATATATTGTAAAACCCTGTGTGCCTACAATCCCATTTCCAAGGAGTGTGATTGCATCTGATACTTTCACCACTAGGGGAGGTATACTATCACACTATTGGGTGGAATCAGTAAGTCTCCTTGGATCAGACCTGACCTGACACTGAACACTGGATCTGTTATTTCATAGTTCTCTACATCACACATTATATTAAGAATACATAGCTAATGAATAAGAACAGTTTTTAGAAATCCGTGGGGGAAAAAGTGCTTAGGGTTCACTTCTCTAAATTCTGAAAACATAAAGACAGCCAACCTAGCGCCTCAGTGAAAACAGTCTTCAAACAGCATCATAAAACACCATAAAAAAGTGAATGGGACTGAGCTGAAATACCACTAACAGCACAATGACAACACAAATGCTGTTTTTAGTAGGCAAAGGTCCACAACCGTTCTGACCTTGAGAGCCACATCCAGCTCTGAAACTTGGTTGTGAGCCACATCCAGCTCTGAAACTTGGTTGTAAGCCACATCCAGGTCTGAAACTTGGTTGTGAGCCACATCCAGCTCTGAAACTTGGTTGTAAGCCACATCCAGCTCTGAAACTTGGCTGTAAGCCACATCCAGCTCTGAAACTTGGTTGTGAGCCACATCCAGCTCTGAAACTTGGTTGTGAGCCACATCCAGCTCTGAAACTTGGTTGTGAGCCACATCCAGCTCTGAAACTTGGTTGCGAGCCACATTCAGCTCTGAAACTTGGTTGTAAGCCACATCCAGCTCTGAAACTTGGTTGCGAGCCACATTCAGCTCTAAGAGAGATTTCCGAGTCACGTCCAGCTCCCGCCCCCTCACATTAGTGACACCCAGAGCCCCAATTACCAGTGTAATGACAGCCAAAGCTTTTCCACAGAAGTCACATAGAGGCAGTATACCAGGATCCAGGGGTTCCTACAGTACCCCCATTCAAATCTGCTCTTCTGTGTGGTGCTGCTCACAAAAGTTACCATCTTGAGACATCTTCTTCATAGCTGTTTGATAGGTGTTTTGTATCAAGCTGGTAGACAGCCACAAGTCACACATCACAGGCCTGTGAGCCACATGTGGCTCCCAAGTCACAGGTTGGAAATCCCTGCTCTAAAGCAAGAAAATAGACTCATTTTTTTTCAATTGTTCTTAAACCGGTGATGCTATATAATGACTCTTTAATAAAATAATATCTTGTCCTGGCGTAAAAGAGGCGTGGACCCAACATTTCCTATTTATTCTCAAAATTGTGCTTAAAGAGAACCTTTCATTTGCTTTTTTTGTAAATTGAAACTGCTTACGGAGTGAATTAGTAAAACAGCACCAATTGGAGGAATTACTAAGCTTAAGTTATAAGGGCTGTCCACTACTTTTACATTGATGATTATCATTAGGATAGGTCATCTTTGTTTGATCAGCCGGGATATGACACCCCGCAGCCCCACCGATCAGTTGTTCTCGGTGCTGGAGGCGGCTGGAAATGCTCCCTTATGTAGCTGCATTGTCATGTGATAGCGGCCGAAGCTGAGTACTGCACATCTGAATCCTATTGATATGAATAGGAGGTGGATGTGCAGTACCCAGCCATGACCCCTATCTTAAATTAGGAGGAATTTGCTGTGGGGTCTGTTTAAGAAGTTGTCAGATGTCTGGTTGAAAGTCTGCATTCAAAGAAAATGTGGTGTGGGGACTTTCTTATGAAGAAAGTCTGGCCTGGCATCAGTAATAACGATATGTACTAAGGAGAAGGGTGGTCTTGGATCTGTGTAAACGAAGATTGTAGTCTGAGATCTCTAAAAAAATGGAGGCGTGTCTGGGCACTACATTAAAGGGGTTCCATGAGAATGAGATAAAATGACATCCCTGGTATCATTCAAACAGAAGCCCTTCCTAGTCATGTGTCATTATAGGCTGCAGACTGTAGATCCCAGGGGTTTCACCTGACAATAGCTGTATCACACATACCTCAGTTAGGCTGTCATATGTGATGAAATACCTCTTTGTCATTGAGAACAACTGGATGAGAGGTTTTCCCCAGGTTCATTCTCCTCAATGCCTTTTTTCCAGTTGGGAGCAGTCAGTCTCCATGCACTGTTTTAAATCTGTCAGATTGAGGAGAGGAATGAAGCTGGAGCTTTCCTTGCTAAGCACAATATGGGTTAAAATATTTCTTTACACATCACTGCTGGCAGCTGACTGAGGTATGTTACAGCTCTTATGAGTTGAAACTCAGGTCTCAGGAGCTATATATTTTCAGTCATGCAGCCTGTATGGACACATGACTAGGAGAAGCTGCAGTATGAATTATATCAAGGACGCCATTTTATCTCATTCTCAAAAAAAAACCTTTTAAGGAGAGGTCTGCTCTGGGATATTTATAAATGTGGAGTCTAGTTTTGGGTCTGCATTATGGGTATATATTGGCGTCTGCATCAAATAGGTTATTAACAAGAAACTGACTCTGTCTAGTGCATTTAAGGCTGCTTTCACACTACGTTTTTTTAACATCCGTCATGAACGTTTTTTTAACGCAAAAACGGATCCAGTGCAAATGCGTTTTCATTTCAATGCATTTGCAATGGACTCGCGTCAACATGCGTTCACATGCGTTTACGTGCGTTATAGTGAGTATCCAGCGACTTGCAGTTTTTTAACTTTTTTCAAAAACGCTACTTGTAGCGTTTTTGAGCTGCGTCCAAATACTGCAAATTGCTGGATCCTGACTATACTGCATGCAAACGCATGTGAACGCTGGCGTGCTGATAGACAGGATCCTGCTTGCTCTACTGAGCATGCACAGAAACCAGCCTCCCGTGATCAGTCCCTCTCTCCACCTCCCTCCCTCCCCCTCTCTCCACCTCCCTCCCTCCCCCTCCCTCTCTCCCCCTCTCTCCCTCTCTCTCCACCTCCCTCCCTCCCCCCTCCCTCTTCCTCCTCTCTCCCCCGACTGAGAGCTGCAGACGCTCGTAACCAAGGTAAACATCGGGTAATCGCGGTCTTAGTTACCCGATGTTTATCTTGGTTACGTGTGCAGGGAGCAGCAGCCCTGCTCCTAGCAACTGCAGACGCTCGTAACCAAGGTAAACATCGGGTAACCGCGGTCTTAGTTACCCGATGTTTATCTTGGTTACGTGTGCAGGGAACAGCAGCCCTGCTCCTAGCAGCTGCAGACGCTCATAACCAAGGTAAACATCGGGTAACTGCGGTCTTAGTTACCCGATGTTTATCTTGGTTACGTGTGCAGGGAGCAAGGAGCCCGGCTCCTAGCAGCTGCAGACACTCGTAACCAATGTAAATATCGGGTATCCAAGCAAGTTACTCAATGTTTACCTTGGTTACGAGCCTCCACAACTGTCAGATGTCGGCTCCCAGTCTTTCACGTTCAGTTCCTCTCACTCCCGATCACATGACTCCAATGCCCGCCCATAAACTTAAAGTAACAGGATCCTGCAAAATAACATGCATTTGCATGCGTTTTTTTGCTGTAAAAGCAGGATCCGCTTTTGCAGCAAAAAAACGTTCATGACGCATGTTAAAAAAGCCTAAGAGACATCGATAAAGGCAGAATGCGCATCAATTTTATGAATATATAAAGATATTTATTAATATGCGCAACACAAACAAGACATACACAGACAGTAGTGATTTAAAATCAACACAGCAAAAGACTGGGCAGTGTAATTGGATACGGGGCTTATTATATTGCCAGTGCAATTAAAGTTACATAGGAGCTCTGGAAAAAGAGTATATTAGAAGAATCTAATGTTAATAATCAAATGGTTACAAAGTTTGTATAACAGAGATTCATAGATCACAAAACCTGCCGCAGCAATAGACAGCCAAATGGATTAAATGCAGCATAACAAGGTATAAAGCGAGACTAAGCATTAGTGAATAGCTATCACATAGTAATAATAGTGAGGGTTATTAACCATTACACGTAATGCCTGCAGTATTTGAACCAACGTGCCAATATATCAAAAGGATTGCTAGTAACCGGGTTTGCTATAAGAAAGCTGTATAAATTGCAGTGACCGCTGCCCAATACCGCTGGCCACCACTGCTACAGGGAACCAGCCATAGATGGAGGAAAGAACCAGTGCTCACATGGGGGAGAATACCCACCAATGGTTGCCCCAAACCAAGGTACACCGCCGACACCTCTAGGTTCTTTCCTCCATCTATGGCTGGTTCCCTGTAGCAGTGGTGGCCAGCGGTATTGGGCAGCGGTCACTGCAATATATACAGCTTTCTTATAGCAAACCCGGTTACTAGCGATCCTTTTGATATATTGGCACGTTGGTTCAAATACTGCAGGCATTACGTGTAATGGTTAATAACCCTCACTATTATTACTATGTGATATCTATTCACTAATGCTTAGTCTCGCTTTATACCTTGTTATGCTGCATTTATTCCATTCGGCTGTCTATTGCTGCGGCAGGTTTTGTGATCTATGAATCTCTGTTATACAGACTTTGTAACCATTTGATTGTTAACATTAGATTCTTCTAATATACTCTTTTTCCAGAGCTGCTATGTAACTTTAATTGCACTGGCAATATAATAAGCCCTGTATCCAATTACACTGCCCAGTCTTTTGCGGTGTTGATTTTAAATCACTCCTGCCTGTGTATGTCTTGTTTGTGTTGCGCATATTAATAAATATCTTTATATATTCATAAAATTATTGTGCATTCTGCCTTTATCGATGTCTCTTAAATGCTCTAGACAGAGTCAGTTTCTTGTTAATAATATACGGTATGGTGACTTTGGTCAACTTTAATATTTGGTTTGTATATCATGGATCCATGTATTCCGTTGTATCTAATGCATCAAATACGTGTCTGGTCTGACATTTATACATGGGGAGTCTGCCATGGGGTCTGTAATTAAGAGGAGCCTAGTTTGGGATTTAATTAAAGAGACCCTGATGTGGGAGTCTATATACGGGGGTCTATGTATACATTATATATGTGCCATTTTCAGTCCAATAGCTCATCATAATTCACAATTCAACCTGCTTTGGAGGTGGACGTGGCCCCCTTACATCTTGGGCCCCTGTGAGCCAGCACAGGTTGTACCAATGATATTTCCACCCCTTGCCTGGTGTCTGCTCAAGTGTTCTGGAGGGTTGTATACACTTTGGGAGTTGTTTTGTAATTTGTATTTCTTTAGGGAGTCTGGAATTAGGTCTGTGTTCATTTTAGGCTATGTGCGCACGTTGCGTACTTGCATGCAGTTACACTGCGATCTGCACCGCAGCGTAACTGCATGCGTCCTGCGTCCCCAGCATAATCTATGAAGATTATGCAGGAGACATGCGCACGTGGTGTATTAGAGCGAAGCGTGCGTTCTAAGAAGTGACATGTCACTTAATCCATGTGCTCTGCATGCATCCCCCGCTCTGTTTATGGGAGGGGCTGCAGTCAGAGCGCATGAAATCGTCTTTTTTTTTTTTCATTACGGACTCTTTCTGCAGCGATTTGAAGCGCACGTGTGCTGTTCAAATCGCTGTAGAAATTTCTGCAGGGACAGAACGCTACGTGTGCACATAGCCATAGGGGTACTTTGCACGCTGCCACATCACAAGCTGATGCTGCAATGTCAAGCGCTATAGTCCCCGCCCCCGTCGCAACAGCGATTTCTTGTGATTGCTGGCGTAGCGAACATTATCGCTACGGCAGCTTCACATGCACTCACCTGCCCTGCGGCGTCGCTCTGGCTGGCGATCCGCCTCCTTCCTAAGGGGGCGGGTCGTGCGGCGTCATAGCGACGTCACACAGCAGGCGGCCAATAGAAGCGGAGGGGCGGAGATGAGCAGGATGTAAACATCCCGCCCACCTCCTTCCTTCCGCATTGCAGCCGGGACGCAGGTAGGAGATGTTCCTCGCTCCTGCGGCTTCATACACAGCGATGTGTGCGGCCGCAGGAACGAGAAACAACATCGTACCTGTCGCTGCACCGGCATTATGGAAATGTCGGACCCTACAATGATGATACGATAACGGCGCTTTTGCGCTCGTTAATCGTATCAAAAAGGATTAGCACACTACGATATCAACTGCGACGCCGGATGTGCGTCACTTTCAATTTGACCCCACCAACATCGCACCTGCGATGTCGTAGTGTGCAAAGTACCCCTTAGGGTGTGATGAAGTATATGCACTATTTGGGATACTAATACTGTAATTTGAGGGCAGGTGCTATACAAGGGGACCAAAAATCAGAATCTTCCTGATGTCCTGTTTCAAAAATTGGCAAATATATTATTCAGACTTGGAGATATTAGGCATTATTGGATGGTGCTCATGTTTTGATGGGGACTGATAGGACTGATTACTACAGGGAAAAGACACTAACATATTCTTTATTTCTGCATCTAACGGTAGAAATATATTGTTTCTCTTCTGACAACTCATACCCTTAGGATTTAATTTTCTTAGTAAATTATTCACATTACGCAGTGCAATGGATACACTGCATACACAGCTCCCATGTCAAAGCTCCTGGGCATAAATAAGACATTCAAGTTCAGTGTTTATTGTACTGATTCTCAACCATATTCACTGAGAGTTTTGCATTTTCCCCTTCTGGTTTACAAGCTATTTTAGAGCTTGACAGAATTCTGGCAAACACCAAGCAGAACATTTTTTATTCTCAATTTGAATAAGACAACACAAATGCCATATGTTCTCGAACGCACCAAGATGTAGATGAAGAGTTTTTCCATTTAGGTTAGGAAAGGAAAGGATGCGTGAAAAAAAGAAACTCTGAGTGTCTATTGAATTTAGATACAGCAGCAAGGTAAATGCATTAAAAAGATGTATCACTACACAACAGCAAATAGAAGGAAGCTCTGCGTAACCGATAGATAGGTGCTCAGGGGTAAAAAAGACTGCACAAAATAGAGAATAACCCCGGCACACTACCACTCCCCAAATAAGAGATACATATGATTGTTAATATGCAAATTTTTCTTTATTGTTCAAATATTTTTTGTAAGTTTTATATACGCATGATTCGTCCAGAACAAGTCGACGTTTCGGCCGTAGGCCTTCGTCAGACTGGACTTTATCAAGGTTTGTATGATAGATACAAATTCACATCAATTGATGAGCCAAAATGAGAAAGAGGTATAACCTTTGCTGCTGATTTAGTTGTGCTGATATGCTACTTGTGCAGGATTACTATGGGAACAATCATGTAGATACTAGAGGTGTGTTACTATTACAGTTTGACTGTAAGGACATCCACGTAGTCATAGGAGGTATTTACAGGAACCACACCTATGAACTGGGTGGTACTGGCATGTAATGTGTACAGGATCACACTTAGATCAATCCTGCAGTGATTGGAGGAGTGGTACTAAGAGGTCCACGGTCTATTAGAGCGGCCTAAATGTATATTATCGCCGGTGGAGCCGGAAAAGGATGAGGCCGTGGTCCTACACCGCTGCTGGACATGGAGACTCTGTATGGAGATCCTGCACTGTGGATCTCTTAGTACCACTCCTCCAATCACTGCAGGATTAATCCAAGAGTGATCCTGTACACATTACATGCCAGTACCACCCAGTTCATAGGTGTGGTTCCTGTAAATACCAGATATGACTACGTGGATGTCCTTACAATCAAACTGTAATAGTAACACACCTCTAGTATCTACATGATTGTTCCCATAGTGATCCTGCACAAGTAGCATATCAGCACAACTAAATCAGCAGCAAAGGTTATACCTCTTTCTCATTTCGGCTCATGAATTGATGTGAATTTGTATCTATCATACAAACCTTGATAAAGTCCAGTCTGACGAAGGCCTACGGCCGAAACGTCGACTTGTTGTGGACGAATCATGCGTATATAAAACTTACAAAAAATATTTGAACAATAAAGAAAAATTTGCATATCAACAATCATATGTATCTCTTATTTTGGGAGTGGTAGTGTGCCGGGGTTATTCTCTATTTTCTCTACACAACAGTGCCCGAAAAGAGTCAGTGAGGCTTTTCTATGTAATGTATTTTGACCTGTCAAGGAAACCAAAGTTGAGAAAATGGATCTGAATAAAAGTGAAAGCCTATCATCGCCAGTTTTTCAGGTCACCATATTGACATCAATATAGTTCAGTGATCAGTTAGCACTTCCATGCCAAAGTACATCAATTTACAGCTACGTAAACTTTAAAAACTGATGACAACTGGTAGCCATCAATATCAGTTTGGGGAGTCTTAAATATTATTATTTGTTTTAAATTGAGTAAAATATAATATTTTTTTTAAAAAGGTTGATATTTTCCACTCTTAAACTCTAGGGGGAGCAGCTGCCCTACTGTAGAGCCACTGTAGAACTAGCTCACATTACAGCTGCAGTAAAAGTGGGTGGAATCTGCTCTCCTGTGTGTGATGTCACCTCCCCCTCTCGTTCTAGGTATTTCCAAAAAGATAAGGGAAGATGAAGTTTAGGATCACAGTTCGGAGCCATTTTGTTGGTGGCCGCAAAGTGATCCTAATATATCTAAAGTGTCACCAAAGACAGCTGCATAGTGCTCCCCACATAGTGCTCTGCACGCCCCCTACCAGCAATGCTCTGCCGCATGCAAACCCACTCGCCATGCCCTGCTGTATGCATGCCCACAATGCTCTGCCGCACGCCAGCCTGCAATGCTCTGCCGCATGCACGCCCCCAATGCTCTGCCACACGCACGCCCGCAATGCTCCACTGCAATGCTCTGCTGCACGCACGCCCGCATTGCTCTGCTGCACGTATGCCCCCAATGCTCTGCTGGTCGCCCCCCAATGCTCTGCTGCATGCACGCCCTCAATGCTCTGCCGCACATCGGCAATTCTCCGCTGCAATGCTCTGCCGCACGCACGCCTGCAATGCTCTGCCACACGTATGCCCCCAATGCTCTTACGCACATGTGCCCCCCAATGCTCTGACGCACGCACGCCCACCAATGCTCTGCTGCACGCACGCCCCCCAATACTCTGCCGCACGTATGCAGCGCAATGCTCTGCTGCATGCACACAGGTCTGCATGCCCGTGTATACCGCTCCTCAGTATACCGCGCTCGACTGAGCTGAGGAGCGGAGGCCTGAGGTGAGCACATAAGAGTGGGGGGAGAGGTGGTGGTGAAGCGTCAGGAAGGGTAGTGGTGGGGGGAGGGGGGAGTGGCAGTGGAGGGACAGTGGCGGGGAGAGACAGAGGGTGGCAGCAGTGGCGGGGGGAGAGGGGAGGGTATCAACAGCGGCGAGGGGAGAGGATAGGGTAGCAGCAGCGGCGGGGGGGAGGGTAGCAGTGGCTGCCCGCTGCTGGTACTCACATACCCCAGGTGACAAGGGGAAAGTGCAGCACACAGCATACACAAAGATGGCAGTGATCTCCTCTCTCTGCTGTGCTCTTGACAGCCCAGGAGGGAATGTCCAAGTCACAGCAGGAAGCAGACACAGTGCTGGAGATCTGGTCGGAGAGTGACAACTGTCTTCTATGTACAGGGGCTGCCGTATTTGAGGTAACTGTCGTTACACACAGCAAATCCAAGATGGCAGCCCCCAGTGTTTCAGTAATACTAGAATTAAATAAAAACTAAATAAACAGTGAATTTAATTTTGTATTAAAAATACTTGATTTCATAATCACTATTATTAATAAAAAAAAAAAAAGCGACACCTTCCCTTTAAGTTTAGACCCGTTCACTTTGATGGAAATAAGTAGCAGTGAACTACAATAAAAAAGCACAGGTACTTCAAAAATGTATAGAGCCTTGCCTGGCAGGGCTGCATCTCTTGTCAAACAGCCATGGTCACTTTAATCTGTAAATTGGTGAGGTTCCAATCAATCGGCTATTTATATCATAGTCCGAGACAACAGTTTTGTAAAAACCTTTGCACAAAACTTTGCAAAACGTTTTTTTTATTTAGAAGATTCACAGATTTTTCAGTGTATCCACAAGAATTTCATAGGAAAATCCACAATGATTGGCATTGTTGGGGATTCTAAACTCAATAGAAAAATATCTCAATAAATCTGTGCCAGAATTGACATGCTGCAGATTTAGACATTTGCACCGTGAGTACATTTCCATATGGAATATACCTCCATCGTGTGGATGAGATATGCTAACAGCACAGAAGTATCAGCAAGATTCACGTTGGTATTAAAGGGGTTGTCTGGAGAAGAGAAGTTAACACTAATCCACTGGATAGGGGAGATTGGTGGGGGTCAGACCACTGATACCACCCTGAACCACTGGATATGGGATTACTTAGAGACTGGTGGGGGTCAAATCACTGGTATCCCCCCTCCAATGAACTGGATAGGGGATTAATTAGAGACTGGTGGGGAGTCACACCACTGGTACCCCCCAATCCACTGGATAGGGGATTACTTAGAGACTGGTGGGGGTCATACCACCCTCTAATCCACTGGATAGGGGATTACTTAGAGACTGGTTGGGGTCATACCACTGGTATGCCACCCTCCACTGGTATCCCCACCAATAATTAGAACAAGGCACTTTAATTCCTGTGTGGATGGAGTGGCAGTGCGTATGCGTGATTGCTTCCATAAAACAGCTATCAATCATGCTAAAGAGTATAGTTCTGAGTGGAGGTTAGTTCTGCTTGTGTATGGGAAGCCAGGGACCTGGCTATATAGGAAATTGAATAAACATGGCTAAAGGGCGGGACTGGGTTCTCAGACAGAAAAAACTGCATAACAATCAAAAAAGACTGCTGGAACACCATTGTAAATGTGAACAGGGTGCTAGCCAAAAAATACACAATCTATATGAAGTTAAAGCTGCACACCAAATATAGCCAGGTCCCTTGCTTCCCATACACAAGCAGGTTTCAACCGCACATACAGTCATGGCCAAAAGTTTTGAGAATGCTACAAATATTAATTTTTACAAAGTCTACTGCTTAAGTTTTTCTAATGGCAATTTGCATATACTCCAGAATTATAAACATCACTTGTCCAAAAACCAATAGCCTCATACTTAGGTTTTACACCAGCAATAATTTTCAACCACCAAGAAACACAACGGGAGGTGTTTGAACCTAAAACAATCAACTTTATTAATTCTCATAAAATTATCAACAATCAATTGATCAAGCAGAGATCTCAATTTCATAATCACACTAGACGTGGCAACATACCAAAATTGCCCCAGTGAATCCCCACAATGCCAGGAATGCACAATTATTCCTCCAGTACTCAAAGTTTTTAGTATATATAGGAACTTCAATTTAAAAGTTCCTACCCTAAGTAGTAAGTGTACTGGTATACTTGGGGTTTAGATCCAAGGAAAAATCCAATTGCTCATTCTGCTGTGCCTTTAGAAACATTAGTTTACAAAAGTTTCTACCTGGGCTCAATCAGCAATCCCATAATTAAACATCATATATCCCAATGGACCATGCAAAGTACCATGAAAATTCAGCAGACCAGCAAGGTGGCAGTGTAACCACTGAACCTGGACCCCCACCCCCACATTGGATACATTAAGGTCGCTCCGGCAATGGGTAGATACACTGACCTGACAATAGATAGTAACTGGTGTGCCCGTCCTCTGTCCCGACGCGCGTTTCCCACTTCCTCAGGGGACGTGTGTATGTATTTTTTGAAAAGAGCGCCTTCTTATGTGGTAAAAACCGGAACCTCATTCCCATCTGTGACGTATGTCCGGCACCGCCCCCACAGTGATGCGGCACTCAGGACTCATTTCCCATGTATGTATTAGCATAAGCCCGGCCGCCCTCACAATGACGCGGTAGCCGGAAACCATTACCATATGTCAAATGACGTATGTCCGGCCCGCCCCCATCATGATGCGACATCCGGGACTCATTCCCCGTGAGTGCAGTAACATATGTCAGGCCCGCCTTCACAGTGACGCGTAGCCGGAATTCCTTCCCGTATATCAGGTGACGTATGTCCGGCCCGCCCCCACCGTGACGCGGCACCCAGGTCACCTTTCAATGTAAAAGCAGACGTGTGTCCAATACATCCCCATTAATGACGCGGGCCCGTCCGTCACCCCGGATGTATAACAGCCCCATCCACACCCCGGTGGTTGAAGCGCACGCTGCGTGCCAGCAGCCTAGGTAACGCTACCACGGCAACCAGACACAACAGCAAGCGCCACAATTTTACCGCAGGTGTGGAGTGAGCATCCGGAATAGACAGACCGGTCCGCGTACAGGGGAATGTACTTATCTGGTGAGGCCTGGGCTGTACGCCCATACATTCGCCAGGGGAACCCTCACCTATCTGTAATTGCCCTCAACTGTTGAATTCTACTCTCGTTACCTAAAAACCAAATGTGACCAAATCCCCCCCCCCTTTTTTTTACTTGGGTTTAATTTTTATAATGTTACATTTCTGATCATTCCCAAACCCTACTCATTTGTATGACACAGTCCCTATATAATTCAGACCTAAATATCCCAGAGCCTGCCAAGCAGTTGTGGAAAAAAGGGGAGGAAAGAACATTTAAGAGAAAAAATAGGAGCCACGATGATTCCCAGCATCTACAATTCCTGAAGATAGTTGCTAATTCACATAGTTAAATCCCTGATCCATCCCAACAGTCCTCGATCAAAAATTAAAGTCCATATTGTGTTGCAATCAAAAATTTCTTGATAGAAGTAGCAATTCATTTCATCACAACCTGTGGATTGTATGTATAGTTGTTTATTCCTCCATTCTCCAAGAAGAGGACCATATCGTTCCTGGTGGCTTCAACGAGACATCAACTCGCGATTCAAGGAAGAGATGCAGTTTACTACAACAAACAAACACATGATCAACATATACTCATCCCTACAGCTAGGATAAAAGCAATTGACCAAATTAATCTGGGCCCTAGGGGAGGTGACTTCAGCAAGGCATTGGCTCGCTTGGAGAGCCAATGGATTTTTAGATTGAGAACGGTGGCCCCCCATGGTTTAAATGAACATTTTGGCTTTAATTCCTTCCTAGAGTAATCCGGAATAAGGGGCTTAGATTGATAGTCCCCTTTTTATGTAGTTTTTATGAAGTTTTAGTTAGGGCTTTATTGACATTCATTGATTATGAATAAGTAGCGTTCAAGTGTGGTGGAACCTCTTGTTAAACGTCTAACGTAAATTCCCAGGTAAAGACTCATGTGGGTTGGATCTAGCTGTAGTGATGAGTATATGTTGATCATGTGTTTGTTTGTTGTAGTAAACTGCATCTCTTCCTTGAATCGCGAGTTGATGTCTCGTTGAAGCCACCAGGAACGATATGGTCCTCTTCTTGGAGAATGGAGGAATAAACAACTATACATACAATCCACAGGTTGTGATGAAATGAATTGCTACTTCTATCAAGAAATTTTTGATTGCAACACAATATGGACTTTAATTTTTGATCGAGGACTGTTGGGATGGATCAGGGATTTAACTATGTGAATTAGCAACTATCTTCAGGAATTGTAGATGCTGGGAATCATCGTGGCTCCTAATTTTTCTCTTAAATGTTCTTTCCTCCCCTTTTTTCCACAACTGCTTGGCAGGCTCTGGGATATTTATGTCTGAATTATATAGGGACTGTGTCATACAAATGAGTAGAGTTTGGGAATGATCAGAAATGTAACATTATAAAAATTAAACCCAAGTAAAAAAAAGGGGGGGGGGGATTTGGTCACATTTGGTTTTTAGGTAACGAGAGTAGAATTCAACAGTTGAGGACAGGGCAATTACAGATAGGTGAGGGTTCCCCTGGCGAATGTATGGGCGTACAGCCCAGGCCTCACCAGATAAGTACATTCCCCTGTACGCGGACCGGTCTGTCTATTCCGGATGCTCACTCCACACCTGCGGTAAAATTGTGGCGCTTGCTGTTGTGTCTGGTTGCCGTGGTAGCGTTACCTAGGCTGCTGGCACGCAGCGTGCGCTTCAACCACCGGGGTGTGGATGGGGCTGTTATACATCCGGGGTGACGGACGGGCCCGCGTCATTAATGGGGATGTATTGGACACACGTCTGCTTTTACATTGAAAGGTGACCTGGGTGCCGCGTCACGGTGGGGGCGGGCCGGACATACGTCACCTGATATACGGGAAGGAATTCCGGCTACGCGTCACTGTGAAGGCGGGCCTGACATATGTTACTGCACTCACGGGGAATGAGTCCCGGATGTCGCATCATGATGGGGGCGGGCCGGACATACGTCATTTGACATATGGTAATGGTTTCTGGCTACCGCGTCATTGTGAGGGCGGCCGGGCTTATGCTAATACATACATGGGGAATGAGTCCTGAGTGCCGCGTCACTGGGGGGGCGGTGCCGGACATACGTCACAGATGGGAATGAGGTTCCGGTTTTTACCACATAAGAAGGCGCTCTTTTCAAAAAATACATACACACGTCCCCTGAGGAAGTGGGAAACGCGCGTCGGGACAGAGGACGGGCACACCAGTTACTATCTATTGTCAGGTCAGTGTATCTACCCATTGCCGGAGCGACCTTAATGTATCCAATGTGGGGGTGGGGGTCCAGGTTCAGTGGTTATACTGCCACCTTGCTGGTCTGCTGAATTTTCATGGTACTTTGCATGGTCTATTGGGATATATGATGTTTAATTATGGGATTGCTGATTGAGCCCAGGTAGAAACTTTTGTAAACTAATGTTTCTAAAGGCACAGCAGAATGAGCAATTGGATTTTTCCTTGGATCTAAACCCCAAGTATACCAGTACACTTACTACTTAGGGTAGGAACTTTTAAATTGAAGTTCCTATATATACTAAAAACTTTGAGTACTGGAGGAATAATTGTGCATTCCTGGCATTGTGGGGATTCACTGGGGCAATTTTGGTATGTTGCCACGTCTAGTGTGATTATGAAATTGAGATCTCTGCTTGATCAATTGATTGTTGATAATTTTATGAGAATTAATAAAGTTGATTGTTTTAGGTTCAAACACCTCCCGTTGTGTTTCTTGGTGGTTGAAAATATACTCCAGAATGTCATAAAGAGTGATCAGCTTAACAGCAATTACTTGCAAAGTCAATATTGGATATGAAAATGAACTTTAACCCCCAAAGCACATTTCAACATCATTGCATTCCTGCCTTAAAAGGAGCAGCTAACATTGTTTTAGTGATTGTTCCATTAACACAGGTGTGGGTGTTGATGAGGACAGGGCTGGCGATTAATCGGTCATGATTAAGTAAGAATGACACCACTGGACACTTTAAAAGGAGGCTGGTGCTTGGTATCATTGTTTCTCTTCAGTTAACCATGGTTATCTCTAAAGAAACACGTGCAGTCATCATTGCTCTGCACAAAAATGGCCTAACAGGGAAGAGTATCGCAGCTACAAAGATTGCACCTCAGTCAACAATCTATTGCATCATCAAGAACTTCAAGGAGAGCTTCCATTGTTGCCAAAAAGGCTCCAGGGCGCCCAAGAAGGACCAGCAAACGCCAGGACCGTATCTTAAAACTGTTTGAGCTGCGGGATCGAACTACCAGCAGTGCCGAGCTAGCTCAGCAATGGCAGCAGGCTGGTGTGAGTGCTTCTGCACGCACTGTGAGGCGGAGACTGCTTGAGCAAGGCCTGGTTTCAAGGAGGGCAGCAAAGAAGCCACTTCTCTCCAGAAAAAACATCAGGGACCGACTGATAGTCTTCAAAAGGTACAGGGAGTGGACTGCTGAGGATTGGGGTAAAGTCATTTTCTCAGCTGAATCCCCTTTTTGATTGTTTGGGACATCTGGAAAACAGCTTATTAGGAGAAGAAGAGGTGAGCGCTACCACCAGTCTTGTCTCATGCCAACTGTTAAGCATCCTGAAACGATTCATGTGTGGGGTTGCTTCTCAGCCAAGGGAATCGGCTCACTCACAGTCTTGCCTAAGAACACAGCCATGAATAAAGAATGGTACCAGAATGTCCTCCAAGAGCAACTTCTCCCTACTGTCCAAGAGCAGTTTGGCGCCCAACAATGCCTTTTCCAGCATGATGGAGCACCTTGCCATAAAGCAAAGGTGATCACTAAATGTCTCATGGAACAAAACAGAGATTTTGGGTCCATGGCCTGGAAACTCCCCAGATCTTAATCCCATTGAGAACTTGTGGGCAATCATCAAGAGACGGGTGGACAAACAAAAACCAACAAATTCTGTCAAAATGCAAGCATTGCTTATGCAAGAATGGACAGCTATCAGTCAGGATTTGATCCAGAAGTTGATTGAGAGCATGCCAGGGAGAATTGCAGAGGTCCTGAAAAAGAAGGGTCAACACTGCAAATATTGACTTGCTGCATTAACTCATTCTAACTGTCAATATAACCTTTTGGTACCCATAATATGATTGCAATTATATTTCTGTATGTGATGTAAACATCAGACAAACACAATTAAAAACCAGAGGGCAACGGATCATGTGAAAATATAATTTTGGTGTCATTCTCAAAACTTTTGGCCATGACTGTAGAGGTAATATTTGGTTAGGTACCTATGCACACTAGCAGGTTTAACTGCATATAGAGGTAACATTTGGTTAGGGACCCCAAAAATAAGAGATTACCGTGAAGTTGGTTATGGGGCAGTAATGAATTGATCAATACATTAGCTAAATATCTCTTTTTTTCAAATAATCCTCAGCAGTTATGCAATATCACATTTCCATTTTTTCAATTTTTCATATGGCTAATTGTATTTTTCATTCCTTATGTATTATAAAGCAGTTATGATTGACCAAATTTCTCTGAATTTGGTGTGCAGCTTTCACTTCATATATACTTAACCACTCTGTCACACCAAGCGTCCTTCAATAATCCATTTACATATAAATAAAAATAATTACTCAGGAATACAGCAACAAATAGAAGATATAAAAGTGTCAATGGCTTTACAGGTCCTGCATGTTCTCATATATGGTTTGGGAGGGGGTTGATCTTACTGACAGATTCCTTTTAATGGGACTACTTGTACATTATTCATTGCCCAATCAACCTGTACTAGCCAGTTTCCTACTCCACACTGATGAGGGACAAATACCCCGAAACAGCTGTCTGTGGATGGATACCATATTTGGCATAGGTGGTCTCCTTGACTGGAGACTGCCCTTCCCGTGGTTGTTCCTTCCCGGTGAAAGACCTGACTAGTTTCCTGCCAGCATTGAGAAACATGTGATGGTGTCTCCGCAGGCTTTCTTGTTTTGAATATTTCCCAGGGGGCATTGCTCCAGAATCACTGCATTGAGAAACACGTGATGGTGTCTCCGTTGTGTTGGATGTTGATCTCCCTAAGGTCAACCATCCTTGCTTATGTAGTCTTCTACTAGGCAATGCTCCCACTAGCCAGTTTCCGACTCCACACTGATGAGGGGCAAATACCCTGAAACAGCTGTCTGTGTATGGATACCATGTTTGGCATAGGTGGTCTCCTTGACTGGAGACTGCCCTTCCCGTGTTTGTTCCTTCCCGGTGAAAGACCTGGCTAGTTTCCTGCCAGCGTTGAGAAACATGTGATGGTGTCTCCGCAGGCTTTCTTGTTTTGTACATAAAAGATAGACATGCCAAGTGATAACGGCACATTATAGCAGCTGAAAGGCACTGTCTTTAAGAACCACCAATCCCTAAATAATTGTCAGGTTACATAAAAGTATTATTGGGTAAATAAGGTTGCGCACAAACCAGACCAAAAGCAGAAGAAAGCCCATAGTGTACTGATTAGAAACACATCCAGTGTTAGATACCATCTAAAAACACCAAGTCCATGTCAGGACATCTTGGCATATAATGTTGGTATATTCATTTTTTCTTTACAACTAGACAAAATAGAAAAAAAAATAAAAATGGCATATAATGTAATATATCATATGAGGTCACTATCATTTCTAATGTCTGACATTTCAGGGATTCTAACTAACCTTATTTCAAAGCTACACACCACAAAATTAATGTGGAAAAACTTGAGGTGTGATTAATCAAGAATGACTTTTCTTTTGCCTGTCTTGAAAAGAATATCTTTGTGAAATTCATAATAAGGCACATAATAAGGTAGATACTACATTTTTATTTTGTATAAGGCTTGTTTAATAGGTGTTGCCAGAAGTGGAGCATCCCTTTAACATTTACAAGCCATTCATCCACCACTATGTTGTTTTTGAAGGTGTAAATTTTAGAGAATTTAATATTTCAATGGTCAATGAAAGACCTGATTTTGTATGGCCTTGGCCTAAATGTCTAATTTAAAAAAAAAAAAAAAAAGAAAAACGCAATTTGCATTAGTGTCTTTCATTATTAGGATAAGAAACGCCTATTCAAATCTATGAATAGTCTGATGTGACACTTTGATGATTCTCACCTCCCTTAAATGAGCCTGGAGTTGTGTGGCATTCATTATCCTGTTCTGAAGGGCATTGTTCACAATGAAGAGGTCATCAGTGTGGGATGTGACTAAACGACGTCCACTTCTATGCCTTTCTGTGACTTTTCCAGTCTCTCTGCATCTATGTTGCAACCTGCTAGTGACACTCTGTGACACTCTAAGCTCAGTGGCCACTTCCGTCTGAAAATATCCTGCTTTCAGCCTCACAATGCCTCATGATGTGAAAATGTTTACAGCATGATGAGGAGGACTGTTTAAATACCAATTGTAATTGAACCCCAAAACATATTGGGTAATTCATGAGCAAACACTTATTGTGAATTTTGTCATTAAGCACTTTAAAGCCCGTTAGAGAAAAGCAAGTTGTGCAAAACGTACTGAAACACTGAAAAGTTGGACATGAACATTCAAAAGTTTAGAAAAGGTCACATTAGGGTCACCTAAAAAGTTTCTAGTGCATTTTAGGTCATGATAAAATTTCACCTGAAAGCCAAATATTCCTAAATTTTTGTGAGTAGTATATATACCCTAAAGCAATGCTATGGCTTATGGAAAGTGAAAAATACATTAGTGAAAAAAGAAATATTCTGAATAATGGCCTATACTATCTTCAGCAAGAAGAGGCTAAAGTGGAAACATTCCAAAAGTGTCTCAAAACAAGTCCTGTTTATCATGGTACCAAAAAGAGGAGTATTATGTAAGATATCAGTGTACAAGTAGCTCTTCGTGCTTTTTTTTTATTTTATTTTTTTTTTATCAGGTCCATGTTTAGCAACAGCTGACAATATTTACAGATATCTGCTTTATTTGGGTAGATCCAGATATGCAGTTGTCTTCTACATAATATGGCAGGGTTATGTGAGAGCCATTGCCCTTTAAACATTGGTATGCTGCAGCATCATATTGAAAAAAAAAATCATCAAATATATGTAAATTAAAAAAAAAAATCTAAATATCCGATTTCGGATTTCTCCACTTAGATCCCTGACAAGGACGGGCATCCGGGAGCATAATGTACAGTGAGTGTCCACATAGTCGTCCTTGAGTCAGACTCATTAGATGAAGGTATATATTGCACTTCATCTTTACTAGCATAGCTTCTCCTTCATCTTCTCTCTTCATCATAGAATAGAACTTTTGGGCCATACTGCTTGGAACTATGTAACAAGCTAAAAACCTAAAAAAGGAAAAAAAAAATATTTATGTGTGTGTGTGTGTATATATAAGGTCTTTTACATAGTGTTAAAAAGCACCTGACCATAACAAGTTAAATCAGTTTCTAAACAACTTTTCATAAAATGTCCCAAAACTTTCCTAAGTCAAAGATTCAAAGAAGATTCACCTCACCTTTCCCTGACGTGGGAACCCCTGTGCACCCACTCTCTAATTGCTACGGTCTGTGGCTGCCTGCTCTTACCAGCCTCCCTACAGGTCTCTAGTGTTACTCTGCCTGGGCGAAATCACCCTGGGTTGATTACTGGCCATCTTTTTGTTTTGGGACTGAGCTACACATTATCCCATGATTGCATGGGTCTGACTAGGCTTCATTTGGCTCTGGTTCCATTTGGTTACATGTCCTTATATGATACCTTTGGGCAGTGCTATTAATTGCTATGTACCTCGAATGTGAGCCATTTCCAGGCTCCAGCTGATTAGCCCCTTGTGTTATATGGAACCTGTCGTTATCTACAACCGCCGTACTGTTGTTATTTATATATGTGACCTCCTACACGCATTATAATGCATACACGGAGTTGTTTAATGGGTATTTAGGTGGCTGCGGGCCTCTTTTACTTCTGCAGTATATATTTAAACTGCATGTTTGTAAGCTTATTCTATTACAATATCTGTGGGTGCCAGGTTTGGTAGTTTATGTTTTAATTGTTTTTACTGTGTATAAGTGTACTAAATAAAGGTGTTAAATTGTATAATCAGGTTGTGCGGATATGTGCAATGTCTTTTTCTTCTGGTGTTGATCCAAAACTTTCCTAAATCATTTTTTTTAAAACACTATGCTTAGTGTTGAGCGGACCCGGATCTGGAAAATCCGGATCCGCACGGTTCGAGGTTCCGATCCGAGTCCGACCAGTACCCGGGATCCGGGGTGCACGATCCGGATCCGTTTTGTTTTGTTTTTTTGTTCTCGTTCTCTCTCTCTCTCAGTCTCTCTCTCTCTCTCCCCGGATCCGACTCCCCATTGATTTACATAGCCGCAGATTCAGGATCGGATCCGGACTTCGCCGTCAACCCGATCCGGATCCGTCGGACCCGGATTATAGCCGATCTGCTCAACTCTAACTATCAAAAATAAATTAACCCAATTAAAGGACTGTTTCTATCTCAGACATTTATAGCGTATACACAGGAAATGGCACAAATGTCCGACCTGCAAAAATCTCGAAAATAGGGCACTGTCTTGCTCTCAGGAAATGGAAAGCCGGTGTCATGGCAGGGGCAAGAGGCTATACCGGCCATACAGGACAACACAAAGGGAAGAGGAAAGGAATGCCCTATCGCTAGTGAAAGTGGGAAGTGCTGACCTCTGACTAGAACATGCAGCTCACCCTCACTGCCCTCACAGACCCTATACAGGTTCCGCACCTGTCGCCGAGCTTGAATACCTGGGGCCCTATTTCACTCTGGCAAATGTGCCCTAAGTAAGGATCGAGGGTATGAGCTCTTCTTCAACACCACTTTCACTAATGGAAGACACAAGGGAAAAAAAAACAGGAGAAACACAACTGCAATCACCAAAGACTAGGCAAATGGCAAACACAACACTTATAGGAGCTTCAGCAACCACAGTAGTCTGGAGCAACAGAAGATTACTTCACCACCGCTCAGTCAGGAACAAACTATAAATACCTCCAGGGTGAGGCTTATAAAGGAAGTCAAAGGCTGGCAACTGAGACAAAACTGACAGTTTTCTAGGGTCCTAGAGTCCGCTGCTGCAGAAACAGGGAACTGTCAGATAACAACACGTGCTGCCAATCTCTGGGATTTTCTAACACTCACTGTCACAGGATTGTCAGCCGGCCATTATACATCTGTGACAGCCGACCTCCCATGCATTCCTGGTAGCATTAAGTAGCTTTGATATTCAGGAATAGTTTAAGAGTAAAATCTTTTGGCTCTGATAACACTTTCACATAACCACATTTAGGTCCATATTACAGTCTGAACACCCCTAGCAGTCTAACTGAGATAACCTGGCACTTTAATATACACCAGTATTTCAGCCTTGTACACAGCAAAATTCTGTTTTGGAAGAAAAGAGAGTCCTGCAATCTAAAATAAACTTCATATAACATCTAACTGCTCCTGTCACTGCAGATATGACAAATGCCAATAAATTAGATACAATTCCATATAATTACTCTAAAAGTCTTAATTACAGTGAATCTTTAAACAATTAGAAACTTGTGATTCCGCTGGTAAACAAAAGAAGGTGAGAACAAAATTGAGAGATATATCCAAATAAACAGGGAAAGTGGTGCGGGTTTAGCTGAAGTAAATAATGGTAATTTTAGTATATGGTGGAAACCTTTTAAACGTAATGGCTTCTATAAAAGCCTTTTTTTCCACGTGTACTTTCCACTGTCAAACAGCTTGAGATGGCAGCAACTGTAAAACACTTTAGATGACAGGTTTACAAGCTGGCTGCAGCTTTAGATTTTATGTCTAATTTGTGTTAAAATGCTGCAGCAATTATCTATCTTGTTAGGTATAATTGCCGCAATATGGCTTATTATATTTGGTTTCTTTATTTAGAATATTTGTAATCCTTAAAGTATTATATGAAAGCACCAAACCAAAATACTGCACATTTCAGTCTGTGCTTGAGTTATTTCTTCCTTGTGATACAATGACTGAACACATGTAGACATCAACTCAGCTGAGATACTAAGCAAATGAAACATAGAAAACGCATAATGCGGGAGGCCATGAGGCATTTTAAGCTGTAATCAAAGTTTGGATCTTGCTATGAACATCTCCCTATGGTATTTTATTTTCTTTTACTTAACTGCATGTATTTTTGCTTAAAATGGATTTTTGCAAAAGGGTTTTAATAAAAAAAAATTACTGTTTGGCTTCAACAGCCTATACAATACAATATTCTAAGCTGATTTATAGCCACATCATAGTTAACCATTGATGTGGTCATAAATGAGCTTTGGAGATGGTTCAGAAACCGAAAAATAGGGGATAAACCGTCAGTCGTCAGAACAAGCTCATTAACATTGTAGGGGGAAGTGCCCCAAAATGTGTGTGTGTATATACTGTATATTTGTAATTTATTTTTTTCATGTATACCTGTGTATACAGTATATACTGAACAAATATAAACGCAACACTTCCATTTTTCATGAGCTGAAAGACTTTTTCTTTGTACATAAAAGGCCTTGGTCTCTCAAATATTGTTCACAAATTTAAATCTATTTTAGTGAACACTTCTCTTTTGCAGAGATAATCCATTCACTTCACAGATGTGGCATATCAAGATTCTGATTAGACAGCATGATTATTGCACATGTGTGCTTTAGGCCCCTTTCACACTGCATTTTGCCTTACGTTTAGTGGTCCCGTCAGGGCATCCGTCTGAACCGCCCCTCCCCCACACTGCAAAATGTGTTTCAGACGCATGCGCCGAAAGGGCCATTGACAATAATAGAGCATACTCCGTTAGCGTGTGCTCTGTTTCGTACCATTTTTGCACATATATGTTTTCTGCAGGCGGACACCTGCGCTCATTAGCATAAGATAAAAGATCTTTAGAAATACTTTTTATAAAGCTCTCTTTATCTGTGCTAGTATATACAGGGAGGGTTAGGCAGGAATTAGCAATATGGACGCAGAACCGCTCGTGGTTCTGGGTGCATATTGCACCTGACAGGTTCCCTTTAAATCTTTTAGTTCAACTCATAAAAAATGGGAGCAAAAACAAGTGTTGCATTTATATTTTTGTTCAGTATATATATTGCCTTGTGAAAGTATTCGGCCCCCTTGAATTTTGCAACCTTTTCCCACATTTCAGGCTTCAAAGTGGGACACAATTGTGAAGGTGAATGATATTTATTGCTTATTTTAAACTTTTGTAAAAAAGAATAAACTGAAAATTGGGGCGTGCAATATTATTCAGCCCCTTTACTTTCAGTGCAGCAAACTCACTCCAGAAGTTCATTGAGGATTTCTGAATGATCCAACGTTGTCCTAAATGACTGATGATGATAAATATAATCCACCTGTGTGTAATGAAGGCTCCGTATAAATGCACCTGCTCTGTGATAGTCTCAGTGTTCTGTTTAAAGCACAGAGAGCAACATGAAAAGCAAGTAACACAACAGGCAGGTCCGTGATACTGTTGTGGAGAAGTTTAAAGTCGGATTTGGTTACAAAAAGATTTCCACAACTTTAAATATGCCAAAAAGCACTGTGCAAGCAAGTAATCATATTGAAATGGAAGGAGTACCATACTACTTAAACATGCCAAGAAGCACTGTGCAAGCGATCATATTGAAATGGAAGGAGTACAATACCACTGCATATTTACCAAGACCCGGCCGTCCCTCAAAAATTTCATCTCAAACAAGGAAAAGACTGATCAGAGATGCAGCTAAGAGGCCCATTATCACTCTGGATGAACTGCAGAGGTCTACAGCTGAGGTGGGAGAGTCTGTCCATAGGACAGCAATCAGTCGTACACTGCGCAAATCTTGCCTTTATGGAAGAGTGGCAAAAAGAAAGCCATTTCTCAAAGATATCCATAAAAAGTGTTGTTTAAAGTTTGCCACAAGCCACCTGGGAGACACACCAAACATGTGAAAGAAGGTGCTCTGGTCAGATGAAACCAAAATTGAACTATTTGGGCACAATGCCAAACGATATGTTTGGTGTAAAAGCAACACAGCTCATCACCCTGAACACACCATCCCCACTGTCAAACATGGTGGTGGCAGCATCATGGTTTGGGCCTTCTTTTCTTCAGCAGGGACAGGGAAGATGGTTAAAATTGATGGGAAGATGGATGGAGCCAAATACAGGACCATTCTTGAAGAAAACCTGTTGGAGTCTGCAAAAGACCTGAGACTGGGACGGAAATTTGTCTTTCAACAAGACAATGATCCCAAACATAAAGCAAAATCTACAATGGAATGGTTCACAAATAAACGTATCCAGGTGTTAGAATGGCCAAGTCAAAGTCCAGACCTGAATCCAATCGAGAATCTGTGGAAAGAGCTGAAAACTGCTGTTCACAAACGCTCTCCATCCAACCTCACTCAGCTCGAGCTATTTGCAAGAGAAGAAAGGGCAAGAATTTCAGTCTCTCGATGTGCAAAACTGATAGAGACATACCCCAAACGACTTGCAGCTGTAATCGCAACAAAAGGTGGCGCTACAAAGTATTAACTTAAAGGGACCGAATAATATTGCATGCCCCAATTTTCAGTTTATTATATTTTATAAAAGTTTAAAATAAGCAATACATTTTGTTCAACTTCACAATTGTGTCCCACTTGTTGTTGATTCTTCACCACAAAATTTTAATTTTTTACCTTTATGTTTGAAGCCTGAAATGTGGGAAAAGGTTGAAAAATTCAAAGGGGCCGAATACTTTGGAAAGGCACTGTAGCACCTCCACATATAATTATGTCCCCACTGGTATACTGTATATAAATCTATACTCATCTCATATTTCCCCACATGTATTTTGCTCCCAATGATTAGACATACCCTGGACGAAAATGTCCAAATGGGGCATAAAAAAGCAGATAGTCCTTCTGTGCTAACAGTCCATCTGCTTACATGGTTAATTACCATGTCAAAAGATAAAAACAGGTTGCTAGAACAGGGGATCAAAGAGATCCTTTGTTCTAGAAGCAACTGGCTGCCTGCAGGGGTTCTGATATTCCTGCAGATGTGTAGCACTTCAAAGTGCTCTGCCGCTTGGCCAGGGCAGGAGCAGGTATGTGCATGCCGGCACAGAGACGTCATATCACCGTAACGGCAATTGTTCCCAATGAGAGCTCATGCAGGGGGTGGAAGCGCAAGGGAGTGCACCCCGCCGGATCTAAATATCGCTCACCTCAATTTCTTCAGCCTCTTTTTCCCATCAGGCTCTCTCCTCAGCGGTGCTCGACCCCCGGGCGATGAGCAGCTCTCCCTTTCTGCAGTGCTCATCCTTCTCTTCTCTTCTACTAGACAACGAGTATCCGCACCATCAAACCTCTCTCATCCTCTAGACAATGAGCAGACACACCATAAAGCTTTGGTCATCCCCGGACAATGAAGAGCCGCAACAGCAAACCTCTTTCACCCCCGGAACAACAAGCAGCAGCACCAATAAGCCCCTCTCATACTGGCCTAGGTAACCCTGCATTACCCCTCCTTATACCAGCTAAGAACCCCAAAGGAAAACCTGCTTTCACCCCCACCTATAGCCAAACCATAAGCATACAGGGACCCCTGCATTAACCATCCCAACATAAAACCTTAACCCCTTGTTGGCATATATATTGCTGCACTGCAATTAACCCCTTGATTTTTTGATTTTTCTCTAGATCTAGTGACAGTTAGTATTAGGTGGCCTGTTGTGTGTGTGTGTGTGTGTGTGAGTGTGTGTTTTAGCTAATGTGGGTGGGAAATATTATTAGGTAATTGTGGATTTCATTGCGTGCTATTATTGTACAACATCTGTGTTTGTATTATTGTGGTAGTTAATAGTATAATAACTGTAGACTTTCTGTGTGTAATAAATATTTTTTATTAGTTCACTGGTTCGTCTCAATTACTTGCCGTTTTTACACATAGCACACAAACAAAATACATTAAGGTGTCATTTAGTAATGAATAACTATTATTAGTCAAAGCTGACATTAATAATTAATATTTGAAGCCCCCTTTAACATTGGTGAAGTTACCCTTTAACAATCATATTAATTGTAGACTGATTTTGCAGTCTGCTGTGTACTGTAATAGATAGAGGCTGTAAAAGCCAAAAGATCGAAAAGATAATGGCGCACACGTCGTAGCAGGCATCTGTAGATGTGACATCACTAGCTTCTCTCATCTGTTGATGTGTAAGAGAGTGAAGTAGGATTAAACGTTTAAAGGGTACCAATCACCAGGATTTTCCTATGCAGTGGAACCTCGGTTTACGAGTAACCCGGTTTGCGAGTATTTCGCTTAACAAGCAAAGCTTGCTGTAAATTTGTAACTCAGTTTACGAGCAAGCTTTGCTGTACGAGCAAATACTCACAGCACACATTTCACATACATTTCCGGTTCCATACTTTAACCGCGCTCTGATCCGCTCTTGCAGTCTGCACAAGCACACACAAACACGCACGCACAGACACATATTATGCTAACCTTACCTTCTGTTTCATCGCCGTCCTCATGGTTCTTGTAGTTCGCCGGTACAGGATGTGGATCAGGTAACCATCGCAACGATGGAGGAACTTCTGCTGTCAGCCGCTACTCAAAGGCAGCGCGCTGACCAATCAGAGACAAGCAGGTCCTGCCTTTGACGTCAGCACTCTGGCAGCGGAAGTTCCTCCATCGTCACGATGGTTACCCGATACACATCCTGTACCGGCGAACTACAAGAACCAGGAGGCCGGCGATGGAACGGAAGGTAAGGTGAGCATAATATGTGTGTGTGTGTGTGTGTGTGTGTATGTGCAGAACAGATTATGCTTGTAAACCAAGATTTCACTGTATAACCTAAAGCCAGTGCTATACTGGCACTATCAGGCTGATTCACTACATATCTTTACTGGTCAGCTCGTATGTTTAGGTTTTGAAATCCAAGAAAGTGAAGTTTATAAAATTATCAGCTTTTTGAGTGACAGCAGTTGAGGATCAGATAATAGATGGGGGGGTGTTCATAGTTATCCCCTCCCTGTTAGAATTAACAAAAGTATTATACAAACAATTCACTTTTTCTCTTGCAGGACCTGTGTGAGGTCATACCCATGTGACCAGAAGGGGCGGTGCCTCAGCCAACAAAGCTGATACCAAGAAGCGACATGTTTATGTTGGCTGAGGCCCCGCCCCTTCTGTCAGATAATAAAATTAATGGTGTCATTCAAAAGTACAACTTTCTCAAAAATAAGCGTCATATGACTATGTCGATAGAAATGTAAATTTTATAGCTCTTGGAATATGGGGAGAAAAAGTGAAAGTGCAAAAACAGAAAAACACCTGGTCAGGTTAATGCCCAGGACTATATTCACAATTCTGTTAGTTGTCATTGAAAACTGTAAATGGGTTTGCAGTGAAACACATAAATTGGTTGTCAATTTCTATGTATTTTCAGTAGATTCTTATCACTGTACAATATGCGCGATTGCTTCCTGGCTCTGATCAGAAATAAGTAAGGATTCAGCAATAGTGCGCATTGTAAGAAGGATAGCTGCCATGCAGGAAAAGCAAAAAACAACACGCACCACCAAATAATGGTATTTGTTTCTGCTTTTTCTGTATTCCGGGTAATATTCTTACAACGCATACTGACAGTGAGCTCTTTTGCCGGCTCGTTACTTGTGATCAAAGCCAATCAGCAAGTGCACGGTCACTGCATATTGAGCATAAGTCAGAACTGACAATCGACGCATGCTTAGTAGGGCAGTGACTAGCCCAGCCCCTAAACTGAAGTCACTGATGGCGTTTTATTTCAGGGAGGGGGCAGAAGCTGCCACAGAGACCGCAGCCTCTTCCCCCTGATGGTGACTCGATTGAAGATCCCAGCATGCACTGGGATTCCCAAACAAAGCATTATTAGAAAGGAAGTAGTAAAAATAAAAAAATAAAGCAGTTAGCTGTCAGGGAATAGTAGGGACTTTTAAATAACAGTGTATTAGAAAAGGGACTAGATTCTGACATTAAATACTATAGATAGGCATTTAGGATTAAACTACATTTTTAATTTCGGACCAAGCCTTTCTCAAGTTTTCATATAAATTTATTTTGTATAAAAAAATTATACAATGGCGCGCAAAGGTGAGGAAATCCTTTAACCCTCTTCTTTTAACTCCTTCCCAACATGGCCATTTTCCATTTTGGCGTTTTCCTCTGTTTCCTCCTCTTCTTCCAAGAGCTAAAACATTTTCATTTTTCTGTACATAAATATATGGCGGCTTGTTTTTTGCAGGACGAGTTCTACTTGTGAACTAAACCTTTCATTTAACCACACAATGTACTGGAAAACAGGGGGAAAAAATCCAAGTGCAGTGAAACTGCCAACTCAAACCTCGGCAATTCTGATGTTTTTTGGGAGCTGCTTCTACGGCATACATCTAATATGTAAAGCTGAATGTGTGTATGTGTGTGTGTATGTCCGGGATTGGCATCTGCACCGTCGCAGCTACAGCCACAACATTTTGCACACTCATACGTCTGAACCCCGAGAGCGTCATACGCTATGCTGTGAGGCAAAATTTTAACCCCGCGCGTTCCAATTTACCAATCAATTTTGCCCCTATCTACATAATGGGGAAAAAGTAAAACGAAAAGTGTATCCGCTCCGTCGCATTTACAATCACGAAATTTTGCACAGACACCTCATGTGACCCAGGGAACGTCATAGACTAGGTTTTGACTGGAAAATTTAACCCCGCGCTTTACAGTTACTCTCCAAAAAACATGCCTCCATTAAAGTAAATGGAGCCTGGAACTACAGGTTATTAGTAGCTGTGATTGGTTGCTATAGGAACAAAAGACATTCATAGTATAAGAAGCTTATATGTGAGATAATAAGATGTCGGTGGGGATACGGATAGAGAGAGACAGAGAGAGACAGACAGCGAGACAGAGAGAGAGACAGACAGAGACAGACAGAGAGACAGACAGGGAAAGAGACAAAGAGATAGAGACAGACAGGGAAAGAGACAGACAGAGACAAACGGTGAAAGAGACAGACAGAGACAGACGGTGAAAGAGACAGACAGAGACAGACCTGGAAAGAGACAGACCTTGAAAGACACAGAACTACCACAACTTGGCGCCGGAAATAACTGACCAAGGAAGAAGTGATAAAACACCAAATTTACTATGAAATCTTAAATATTTTATTTTCATTAAATTCATTCAATTAGTATACAAACAAGAGAGCCACCTGGGGGGCGCATGGTTCCAGATACATTACTCAATCATCAAATCTATCCTGAGAATAATAAATTATTGCTAAACATAGCAGAAGGCGACCCGCATCACAGCGGTCAGGTACAAATTTGCATATCATATCAATCTCAGTGGTTTTATGCTGATATAAAACGTAGGGTAAGCACATTAAACAGTGGGATTGGATAGTATAATATACGTTATTAAACCATCAAGGCATATAAACTAACCATATATAATTTCAAAACACCAATTACCACTGATATATGTACACCTTAAGGTATACCTCTGAGGGGTGGCGGGACGCATGACCAGACAGTTCATTGTTAATGTAAGTAATTTTCTATCCAGGTGTTCGTATGTAATTCTAGTATTGTTATACTTTTGCATTGTCATATTGGAGGCGGCTCACGCATCCTAGTCGGTCAGTTTGTATTACCCCATTGACTGACATGATATAGGATGGTGAAATGCATAATAGCGGCAGAGGTATACCTTAAGGTGCACATATATCAGTGGTAATTGGTGTTTTGGAATTATATATGGTTAGTTTATATGCATTGATGGTTTAATAACGTATATTATACTATCCAAACCCACTGTTTAATGTGCCTACCCTACGTTTTATATCAGCATAAAACCATTGAGATTGATATGATATGCAAATTTGTACCTGACCGTTGTGATGTGTGGTCGCCTTCTGCTATGTTTAGCAATAATTTATTATTCTCAGGATAGATATGATGATTGAGTAATGTATCTGGAACCATACACCCCCCAGGTAGCGGTCTTGTTTGTATACTAATTGAATGAATTTAATGAAAATAAAATATTTAAGATTTCATAGTAAATTTGGTGTTTTATCACTTCTTCCTTGGTCGGTTATTTCCGGTGCCAAGTTGTGGTAGTTAAGTTTGATTAAAGTGTGTACAATTGGACGTTTTGTGATTACTTGAAAGACACAGACCTGGAAAGATACAGATGGCGAAAGAGACAGATGGGGAAAGAGAGAGACAGACATGCAGACAGGGACAGAGACAGGCAGACAGGGAAGGAGGAGACAGCCAGAGAGACAGACAAAGATAGATGGGGAAAGACACAGACCTTGATAGAGACAGACGGGGAAAGAGACAGAGAAATAGAGACAGACAAGGAAAGAGACAGACAGAGACAGGCAGACAGGGAAAGAGACAGACAGGAAAAGACACAGACAAAGAGACGGGGAGACAGACGGGGAAAGAGACAGACCTAGAAAGAGACAGATGGGGAAAGAAACAGAGAGATAGACAGACAAAAAAAGAGACAGACAGAGACAGGCAGACGGGGAAAAAGACAGACAGGGAAAGAGACAGACCTGGAAAGAGACAGACAGAGCACATTACTTGGCCAATTTAGTTAAATCTGTGTGGAATATCTGTGGTGTTGAAATATATGTTGTGAAATGCTTCCGTTAGCTTAGTTTTTGCCTTTTAGTAATTACATTTCTATCTATTTGCTTTGTGGTTTTTGTGTGCAGAATAAATTTTTGTTAATACATTCTATTTTGTTAACAACAGTTATTAACCCCGGCGAAGCCGGGTAGTACAGCTAGTTTTACAATAAAAATGACCTGGCACCATGACTGTCCTGTTCACTATCATTACAGCAATATCAAATGTGTCCATTTTTAAAAACTATTTTAAAAGTAAAAATTAAAAAAAAAAAGTGTGGTCATTCTTCAAAACCCATTACATTTTCATTTTTCAGTCAATGGAGCTGTTTGAGAATCTATTTTTTGTAGGATATGCCAACATTTTTATTGCTTAGTGATACCATTTTGGTATAGCTATAACATTTTCATTGATTCTTACATTTTTGCAGCATTTTCCTGACAAAAAAAACCCAACAATTTTGGATTTACAATTATTTTTATCTTTATATAGTTTACCGATTGGGTTAATTACAGTAATTATATAATTAGATCTATCAGACGCAGTGATACTTAATATGTGTAATTTTTTAAATATCTTTATTAATGAGGGAAAAGTGAAATGAGTTGACTTAGGGCTCATTCAGACTACCATTCCGTTTGTCCTGGTCAGTTCCTTGTTTTTGCGGATCTACTGACAGGACCATCTTTTCAATGTGTTTTGTGTCAGATCAGATGGCAGACAGAAGCACAACTGTGTGCCATCAGGTCCTACAAAAAAACACATCGGTGTCCGTATGTCCGTTCTGTTATTTTGTAACATGTCCTATTCTATTCCACAAGTGCATACCGTGACACAATACAAGTCAATGGGTACGCAAAATCCCCAGAAGCCACACGGAAGCACTTCCATGTGGCTTCCGTCTATCATTGCCCAGGAAGTCTGTGTCCCACTGTCCTGCCAGCCCCTGGCTGCTCGCACAGCAGTGTGGGTAGCTGCGGGGATAATGAGCACTGCTGTCAGGAGGTTAGCTCAGATCATTATTTGCTGTGATGATCTCCACTGAATTTGTGATGTCAGCGCTTATCACTGAGTTCCATGCCCGCAGCGATATCTCCTCAAGCCACGCCAGCAGCCTGAGACTGTGAAAAGCAGTGACTTCATGGACTCCTGCAAGACTTGAGGTGATATCACTGCGGGCATGGAACTCAGTGACGAGCGATGACGTCACAAGTTCAGCGGAGTTCATCACCACAGGTAATGTACCTAGCTAATCTCATGATGTCAGCATTCGTCACCCCCTGCTGTGACCTGGCCTGACTTAATGATGTTAGCTCAGGTCACTGCACTGCTCTCCCAGCCAATGGGGAACATTCTGTTCTTCATTGGCTGGGACACAGAGTATAGCGGGGTTTACACACTACGATATCGTTAATGAATTAGCGTCGGGGTCACGTTGTTTGTGAAGCCCATCCGGCGTTATTAACGATATCGCAGTGTGTGACACTTATGAGCGACCTTAAACGATCGCAAAAGCGGTCAAAATCGTTTGCCGCGGAGAGGTCGTCCTAAAACAAAAAATCGCTTTCTTTTTTTTAGCGATGTTGTTCCTCGTTCCTGCGGCACCACACATCGCTGTGTGTGACACCGCAGGAGCGAGGAACATCTCCTTACTTGCCTCCACCGGCAATGCGGAAGGAAGGAGGCGGGCGGGATGTTACGTCCTGCTTATCTTCGCCCCTCCACTTCTATTAGACGCCTGCTGTGTGACGTCGCTGTGACGCCGCACGCACCGCCCCCTTAGAAAGGAGGCAGTTCGCCGGCCAGAGCGACGTCGCAGAGCAGGTATGTGCGTGTGACGCTGCCGTAGCGATAATGTTCGCAACGGCAGCGATCACACAATATCGCACATACGACGGGGGCGGGTGCTATCGCGCTCGACATCGCTAGCCGATGCTAGCGATGTCGCAGCGTGTAAACCCCGCTTATGGATCGTCATGGGGCCCCCTTATTGGATTAAACCGGACCGGGATTTGCTTTTTCTTTTCAATAAAATGGTGAAAGAGGGAATGTGTTGGGGAGTGTTTTTTCAAATAAAAATTTGTTTGTTGTCTGTTTATTTTTTTTTAGTGATGTCAGGTATCTGATAGACGCTGTGACATTAATTAATTAATGCCAGGGCTTGATGCCAGATGACCTTACAGAGGTATCAACCCCATATATTACCCCATTTGCCACCGCATCAGGGCAATGGGATGAGCTGGGGCGAAGCGCCAGGATTGGCGCATCTAATGGATGCGGCCTGCTATTTTTAGGCTGGGGAGGGTCCAATAACCGTGGACCTCCCTAGTCTGAGAATACCCGACCACAGCTGTCCGCTTTACCTTGGCTGGTGATTCAATTTGGGGAGACTCCCCGTGTTTTGTTTTAAATTATTTATTTAATTTAAAATAACAGCGTGGGGTGCCCTCTGTTTTGGATTACCAGTCAAGGTAGAGCTGCCAGTCGTGGTCTGCAGGCTGCTGCTGTCTGCTTCACCTTAGCTGGCTACAAAAAATAGGGGAGACCGCACATCATTTTATTATTAATTTTTTAATTATTTATTTATTTTTTGGCTAAGTAAAAGGCTAAACACCCTTTATTGCCACATAAAAGGCACTAAAGGGTGCAAAATTAGCAGGGGAGTGGAACATTATATACAGTACAGACCAAAAGTTTGGACACACCTTCTCATCTCTAGAACAACTATTAAGAGGAGACTTTATGCAGCAGGCCTTCATAGTAAAATAGCTGCTAGGAAACCACTGCTAAGGACAGACAACAACCAGAAGAGACTTGTTTGGGCTAAAGAACACAAGGAATGGACATTAGACCAGTGTAAAGCTGTGCTTTGGTCTGATGAGTCCAAATTTGAGATCTTTGGATCCAACCATCGTGTCTTTATAGAAAACGTGAACGGATGGACTCTACATGCCTGGTTCCCACCGTGAAGCATGGAGGAGGAGGTGTGATGGTGTGGGCTTGCTTTGCTGGTGACACTGTTGGGGATTATTCAAATTTGAAGGCATACTGAACCAGCATGGCTACCACAGCATCTTGCAGCGGTGTGCTATTCCATCCAGTTTGTGTTTAGTTGGACCATCATTTATTTTTCAACAGGACATATACCCCAAACACACCTCCAGGCTGTGTAAGAGCTATTTGACTAAGAAGGAGAGTGATGGGGTGCTACGCCATATGACCTGGTCTCCACCGTCACCAGACCTGAACCCAATCAAGATGGTTTGGGGTGAGCTGGACCGCAGAGTGAAGTCAAAAGGACCAACAAGTGCTAAGCATCTCTGGGAACTCCTTCGAGACTGTTGGAAAACCATTTCCGGTGACTACCTCTTGAAGCTCATCAAGGGACTGCCAAGGGTGTGCAAAGTAGTAATGAAAGCAAAAGGTGGCTACTTTGAAGAACCTAGAATATAAGACATATTTTCAGTTGTTTTACACTTTTTTAAGTATTTCATTCCACATGTTTTAATTCATAGTTTTGATGCCTTCAATGTGAATCTATAATTTTTAGAGTCATGAAAATAAAGAAAACTCTTTGAATGAGGTGTGTCCAAACTTTTGGTCTGTACTGTATGTCTTTCTCATCTATCTATCTATCTATCTATCTATCCATCGATATTTCTAGCTTTTGACTGTATGCAACCTTCCTTCCATTTTTTTGTGGTCTGCAAAAAAAAAATGGAAGTCACAGGGATGGCACACGGACCGTATACGAAACGGAACAGATGCTGATGTCACAAGGATGCATTCGTGGAAAAACAGGACCGTTTCTTGTGGGCCGCAAAAACGGGACGGTCGTGTGAAGGTACCCTTAATGTGTTTTTATTTTTTATATTTTTCATATTTTATTTTTTTACTTTTTAGTGTTTTTATTAGCCCCTAGTACTTCAGGATTGCTGTATATAGTAAAATCATGGCCTAGAGGCAGATCCTGGCTGTGACATGCAGCCATCGTCTACTAGGCATGGGGCAGGCTCAGCTCAAGACTGAGCGCCACACACCAGCTTGCACACTATATGTAAGGTGATTGTCGGGAAGGGATTCAAAGGTTTCCCAACATTAGATATTCATTGCCATGCATCACAATAAAAATAACAATACTTGTCATTTAAATGCTTCAATAAAGGCTCCAGTGTGAGTAATGACCTTTACTTACATAGTATAGTACCATCTGGTATTTAAAGTATACAGCAATGTGCACGTCCAGCTAATGGGCTGAGTTCTGATAGATAAACATGCTCATTCTGCCTAATGTTTCTCTGCTCACTACAAAGCAGTCAACAGGAAGAGTTCCCCTGCTCTGTCCTCTTGATTGTTTTTGGTGGATGTCACACAGTATATACACAGTATATAACTTCACTAGTCTGGATCCCACAGCACCTATCCGTAGGGAAATAAGAAGGGACTTTTTCAGGGGCCAGACGTGGAAGAGACAGATTAACTTCAGAGCCCAAGAGGGACATAAAGAAGGATAAAATGATGAAAAAGGTGTTTTTTTGTCAAAACAATGCAAATTACTTTAATCCAACTATGAATAGCACTGATTTGATATGAATATATGATATGATATATTGATATGAAAATAATTTTCGGGATAACCCATTAATTGTGTCCTGTTAGGAGTTATTTACTAAGCTTATGCACAAGGTGATATGTAACATTCATGACAACTGAGAGTAAGCATATACCAGTTTTGTATAATCTTCCAACTTCATAGGACAAGGAAGAAATTGCACAGTAAGATGCCTTCATACCACTAGATGCCTCCACAAACAGCAGAGCTATCTTAATGCACATTTTTGTTTTAGACCTCTTTATAAAATAAAAAACAACAAAAAAAACCCCAGAAAAGCAATTTTCTATGAAGGACCTCTCTGCAGGGGTACATTCACTTAGAGGTGAGTATAAAATGACAGCTAGCATGCAGTGCAGGTTTAAAAGATAGCAATTATCGCATGTGCAAGTAGCAGGATCTCTAAATATAATAGACCAGTGGGTCCCGATGACATGTTTCCTAAAATGACAAGGACAGAGAGAGACTTTGCATAAAAGCCACTTTCCATTTGTCATAATTCTCCCACTGTGGAGTTACACATCTGTTCAGGAGGAGTGCAAAGTCAAAAATAAGTTTGCAGCAAAATAGTTATACATATGTTTTCATCTCTTGTACACGTAAAAATATAATAAAAAGATCTTAAAGTGCTTTTATGGGCTACACATACAATACTAAAGTCACTATGTGACTGTAGACTGCCAAATCCTGACAGTGTGTACTATGCACACTGTAAGGATTCCACTTTTTTTGCCAGCTCGAGCTGACAATTTGCACGAGCGTTTATGTGTCAAATATACATTTTTTTCTGCTTCTCTTAAAGTTCTGATGAGAAGCTCGTTAGCATGTGAATGCAAATATGTAAATCTCATACTTGCAGTCATATAACGAACATGCAAACTAGCAAAAGAGTGGAATCATGACAGTGTGCATAGTATACACTGTTAGGATTTATTAATCTAAAGTCATACAGAATGTCTTCAAATATTTATGTGGAATTTGGAAAATTTGTTTTATTATTTTACCTCAAATTTATCACCATGTAGGAGTAAAGTTATATGCAGGGGTGTATATTTTAGAAGGGTTTTTAAGGGCCACATGTAAACGAAAATCATGGCTCTACAGTAACTTTATAAGCTTGATTTATCATTTGTGATTATTGAAGTCACTTTTTAGTGTTTGCCTTGTGGTATTTACTCCCTTTTTTTGCACCAAAGTCTTCAAAAATATGCCTATTTTGTCTTTAATCCTTTTTTTGCGACTTCTCAGTCACAAATCCATTAAAAAGTCACAACAATGATCCAAATTGAACACTCCTTCAGAAACCTTACCCCAAGGAGAAACTTGACTGAAATGCAATAAAATTGTGACATTTGGCAAAAGTTGCATTTCATGAATCTGTCTAAAACACCAGGATAAGCAAAACTGTCGAAAAAAAGATTAAAATAAGACTTCAAAACGAAAGACAACTGATAAAGTGGCACAAAACGTATAGAGAATAAGGCAAATATACTAAAATCACAATTTATTCTGGAAAAGTGGAGAAACAACAATGATAATTTGGGGCCTATGACTTTGCTGATTTGCAATGTTCCCTTTTAGGTGCCATGTGTTTCAGTCAGCTGTTGTGAACCAAGTACTTGTTCCCTTCTACTGTTTTCTATTTCGAAACATGAGAGAACAATATATAGTAATTAAAGGAACATGTAATAATTAGATTGACTTTAGACTCCCAAATGATTCCAATTTGCCCTAAATTACTATACTGCAAGGTGTCTTGTAGCATATGTTTGTGCGTGCAGAAGTATAGGCCAACTACACCTTCATTACTTACAGCCTTTTGACAGCCGCTACGCTGCGAAAGAAAGGGTTTCACTGTATTATTCCATTTGTCTCTCAGAAATCACACCAAGGCTTAAAATAATTAAAGACATTCAAAACAAGCAATAAGTATCGAATGGACCTGCTGCTGACAAAGGGAATCTCACGCTGACTCTAAACATATACTCACAAAGGAGCTGATTATTAAATATGTCACCAAACCAAAGCAGTCTTGCAATGAAAACACAAACTTGATAGGAAAACAATGGGGTCCGCAGATACTTGGCAACTACTTGGAAAATGTACCATAATTACTTTTGAATCAATAAACATTTTTCAGCCCTGGGCATTCTGGATAAAGTGATTAGATTGACCTGGTTGCTCTATGGCTTGTAAAAGGCCTTCATGTTTCTGGGATAGATGTTATTTTCTGCATGTGGAGGGCAACACCAACTCGGCATTTCTATCTTTAAGACGAGAATCTACGAGAGGCTATTGTTCAGACATCACGCTTTGCACTGTGGAATCAATAGCATTGCAGGACTGAAAAAATGATTTCACTAAATGGACTTCTGGAGAAAAAAAATTGTTGGCGGAATGAAATCACGTAGACTTTAAATCACATATTTTTCACCAATCAAATTAAAAATCTTTAGAAAACATAGAATTTTATACAGAGAACGAACAAACAGGCTGAGAGCTGCACTGGGTAAACAGGTTAACAATTAAGGCTGCTTTACACGTGTCGATTAATCGTGCGATCGCACCCACCCCCATCATTTGTGCGTAACCCCCCATCACACGTACTTACCTTCAAAACGACCTCGATGTGGGCGGCGAACATTCTCTTCCTGAAGGGGGAGGGACGTTCGGCGTCACAGCGACGTCACACAGTGACGTCACACAGCAACTGGCCAATAGAAGCGGAGGGGCGGAGATGAGCGGGATGTAAACATCCCGCCCACCTCCTTCCTTCCGCATTGCCGGCGGGACGCAGGTAAGCTGTGTTCATGGTTCCCGGAGTGTCACACAGAGCGATGTGTGTTGCCTTGAGAACAATGAACAACCGGACGAAAATGAGCGACGTGTCAACAAGCAACGATAAGGTGAGTATTTTTGCTCGTTCACAGTGGCTCGTAGCTGTCACACGCTGCGATATGTCAAACGATGCCGGATGTGCGTTAATTATGAGGTGACCCCGACGACATATCGTAATATATATTTCTCTGAGTGTCTAACGTGCCCTTTAAGGGACCTTTATAGTGAACCTGTCACCAGATTTGTCCCCTATAAGCTGCGGCCAGTACCATACCCCTCATTTTCATGGGGATTTTTATTACTCAGGATGTGATCTTATCACCCTTTTAATGCATATCTAATAAAGACTATTTTATATTATTTGGACGTGGATGCTGGAAAACTTTTTCTTCCCTGTTTGGAATCTTCAGCCTGGCCGGCTTACCTCCCGTGCACCTGTCCTCCATTCAAGTCTCCATCAGAGTGAGTGAGCTGAATTTTTCCTTTCTCTCCAGAATAGAAAAGACTGTATCCCATACTTTAATTTAGCTTTAGAAAGAGTACACTTCTAGTGATGGGCAATCCCCCCGATAGTCGGGATCGAGGAGCCTCAACCGATTGTTTTGTATAGATTGAGATCGGGATCGAGATAACACAATCTTGCATCCGATCACCGATCTCGGGCTTTACAGTTATGGGATGGGGTGGGGGGGCTGTAAAATAAAGAATATAGTTAATAATAAACATTGTCATTATACTTACAGGTCCGGCGACGTGTCCTGCAGAATCTGTCTTCTGCTGCTTCTGTTTCCGAGTGCAATCATGCTGTGCCCTCTGGTAACCACCGCTGACTAAAGGACCTTCCGTGACGTCATAGCCATGTGACCAGTCAAGTGGGAATTTTGTATTACCTTGTTAGTTACAGGCTCATTACATGGTTATGACATCATGCAAGGTCCTGTAGTGTCAGTGAATAGGGATGGGTGAGCATGCTTGCCGGTACTCGGTGCTCGCCTGAGCATCTCAGTACTTGAGATACTCGGCGAGCGCCGAGTACCAGTGAGATGCTCGAGCACATGCTCGGCTTCCCCTCCCTGCATGTTGGTGCTCTTTACAGAGTCAGCTCACATGCAGGGATTGGCTACCACACACTGTAATGCCACAGCCGGACAATAGCGGTGTCGGGAATCAGGTGATCGGAGATCACCGTTGCTATAGTAACCCGCTCGTTAGTCTACTATGGCAATGGTGGCAGCGGTGATGTCACCACTTACCAAACTGCAGTCTCAGCTCACTCATTTGGTCATTAGACAGCACGGGAAGCAGAAGCGTCTTCTTTCCCCAATGCTTTCTGCTATGGCAGAGCTAGATCGGTGACAGAAGACCAGGATCGTGGAGGGCTGTGAGGGGGAGTAGTAAAGATGGAGTCCCTAAGTGTGTCTGTGTATTTATTTCTAATAAAGTATTTTTTCTATGTGTGGTGTCTTTTTTTAACCCTTTATTGGAGATTCTTAATGGCCAGGTCAACCTTGGTCTGACATTAAGAATCTCGGGCTTAATACCAGCTGGTAAAACAAAGCTGGTATTAACTCCTTATTACCTAGCATGCCACCCGGCACCAGGGTTACTGCAAGAGTTGGATACAGAGCCAGAAGATGAAGCACCATTTTCTGGGGCGGCTTCAGACTGCAATTTGCAGTGGGGAAGTCTAGAAAGCTTGGGCCACCCTGTACTGCGGATTCTAGTCCCCAGCTGCCTAGTTGTACCTGGCTGGACACAAAAATTGGGCGAAACCCATGTGGGTTTTTTTTTTATTATTTCATGAAATTCAAAAAAAGGGCTTCCCTATATTTTTGTTTCCCAGCTGGGTACAAATAGGCAGCTGGGGGTTGGGGGCAGCCCATACCTGCCTGCTGTACCTGGCTAGCATACAAAAATATGGCGAAGCCCACGTCATTTTTTTTTTTTACTTTTTTGGCAAAAAAAAAAAGATCTTCCCTGGATTTTCCATTGCCAGTGAAGGTAACACCAAGCAGTGGGGGTTAGCAGCCAGTAGCTGCTTGGATTACCCTTAGCCAGCATTAGAAAATGCAGCGGGAGACCACACATTTTTTTTTATTATTTTTTTAAATAACTAATATAATGAAATGAAAAAAGGGCTTCCCTGTATGGGGGGGCAGCCGATAGCCGTCCGCTTTATGTGCGCTGAGAATCAAAAATACCGTGGAGCACTACGTAATTTTTTAATATTATATAATTAATAATTAAATTAATATAATATTCATATATATATATATAAATATATATATATATATACTAGAAGGTGGCCCGATTCTACGCATTGGGTATTCTAGAATTTACGTATTGTGTAGTTCATGTATGATTTTTGTTATATATATATATAGATGTTGTTGTGTGCAGTTACCAAGTGTTTGTGTAGGGCACTGTACATGTTCTGGGTGTTGTCTGGGTGTGACGGGGGGTGAGAGCGGTGTTGTATGTGTGTTGCGTTGTTTGTGGAGCGCTGTGTGTCTGTAGCGTTGTGTGTGTGTTGCGCGGTTTGTGTGTGTGTGGTGTGTTTTGGGGGAGGTATGTTTTGTGCAATGTGTGTGTTGTGCGGTATGTGCGTATATTTGTGTGTGCAGCGTTGTCTGTGTGTGTGGGTGTCTGTGTAGAGCAGTTGTTTGTGGTTCCCAGTGTGTGTGTGGTGTGTTGTGCAGTGCGCGCGCGTGTGTGTGTGTGTTGGGGGGAGGTGTGCACTTCCCATCGTGCTCCATCCCCCATGCAGCGCACTCCCCATCGTGCTCCATCCCCCATGCAGCGCACTCCCCATCGTGCTCCATCCCCTATGCTGCGCACCCCCCATCGTGCTCCATCTCCCATGCTGCGCACTCCCAAACGTGCTCCATCCGCCATGCTGCACACTCCCAAATGTGCTCCATCCGCCATGCTGCGCACTCCCAAACGTGCTCCATCCGCCATGCTGCGCACTCCCAAACGTGCGCCATGCTGCGCACTCCCAAACGTGCTCCATCCCCCATGCTGCGCACCCCCCATCGTGCTCCATCCCCCATGCTGCACCAGCATCAGCCTCTCTACCCGCAGCATCAGCCTCTCTGCACGCAGCATCAGCCTCTCTCCTCCCAGCATCAGCCTCTCTACCCGCAGCATCAGCCTCTCTCATCCCAGCATCAGCCTCTCTCATCCCAGCATCAGCCTCTCTCCCCCAGCATCAGCCTCTCTCCTCCCAGCATCAGCCTCTCTCCTCCGAGCATCAGCCTCTCTCATCCCAGCATCAGCCTCTCTCATCCCAGCATCAGCCTCTCTCATCCCAGCATCAGCCTCTCCGTCCCCAGCATCAGCCTCTCTGTCCCCAGCATCAGCCTCTCTCATCCCAGCATCAGCCTCTCTCCTCCCAGCATCAGCCTCTCTGTCCCCAGCATCAGCCTCTCTCATCCCAGCATCAGCCTCTCTCCTCCCAGCATCAGCCTCTCTGTCCCCAGCATCAGCCTCTCTCATCCCAGCATCAGTCTCTCTCCCCCAGCATCAGCCTCTCTCCTCCCAGCATCAGCCTCTCTCATCCCAGCATCAGCCTCTCTCATCCCAGTATCAGCCTCTCTCATCCCAGCATCAGCCTCTCTGATCCCAGCATCAGCCTCTCCGTCCCCAGCATCAGCCTCTCTGTCCCCAGCATCAGCCTCTCTCATCCCAGCATCAGCCTCTCTCCTCCAGCATCAGCCTCTCTGTCCCCAGCATCAGCCTCTCTCATCCCAGCATCAGCCTCTCTCCTCCCAGCATCAGCCTCTCTGTCCCCAGCATCAGCCTCTCTCCTCCCAGCATCAGCCTCTCTGTCCCCAGCATCAGCCTCTCTTATCCCAGCATCAGCCTCTCTGATCCCAGCATCAGCCTCTCTCCTCCCAGCATCAGCCTTTTCTGTCCCCAGCTGATGCCTTTTCGGTCCCCAGCATCAGCCTCTCTCCTCCCAGCCTACCCCAGCCTCAGCCTCCCCCAGCATCAGCCTCTCTTCTCTCAGCCTCCCCATCCCAGCCTTCCCCAGGATCAGCCTCTCTCCTCCCAGCCTCCTCCAGCACGCCGTGCTCCTCTGCCGACACTCACAGATCCGATCGCATACACTCACACACACCCACACACACCCGATCGCATACACTCACACACACCCGATCGCATACACTCACACACACCCGATCGCATACACTCACACACACCACACACACATTGACGATATTGCACATACGCGCTCATACTCACAACATCCGGAGATACCACATGCTTCTGGCCATGTGATCCTCCGGCAGGTCCTGGAAGCTCACAGCACAATATCGCCGCCGAGAAGCAAGCGATATCCCAGGATGTTGTGAGTATGTGGATGCGATGTGATGTGTGTGTGAGAGTGTGTGTGTGAGAGTGTGTGTGTGTGTGTGCTTTTATGTGTGTGCGTGTGTGTATTTTTCGCCGCTGCAGGACCTTGATGCGCTGGTAACTATGCTACCATGGTTACCAGGGCATCTCGTCCCCCGCTCGCACGGGAGCCCACACCAGCATACGCCGGCCAGCCCCAGCAATGCGAGGGTGTGTGTCGCTGGTTTGGCGGCGTACGCTGATGTGGGCTCCCAGGGGTACAGTACTCACCTGGTAGTCGTAGCTCCGTGACCGTGTCGGTTCGGGGAATGCGGGGGGGCGGGGCCAGAGCTAGCGTGCATTGCGTGAGGGGGCGGGGAGTGGCCGAGTTGCCAATGCCTGCAGGGTGCCGGGGCGAGAGGCCAATCTGTGGGGGGGCGGTGCCTGGGCGAGCGGCCGGCCAATCCGTGTCGGGGCGCAGCCTGGGCGAGGGCCAATCCGTGCGGGGGGGCGGGGCCATGGCGAGCCCAGCGGCCAATCAGCTTTGTGTCACCGTAAGGACACAATTTTGGAGCAAGACAGACAGACAGACAGAATAAGGAAATTATATATATAGATATATATATATATATATATATATATAAATATTATATTAATATATATATTGATAATAATATATATATTAATCAAAAATACCGCGGAGCACTACGTAATTTTTTAATATTATATAATTAATAATTGAATTAATATAATATTTATATATATTTTATATATATATATATATATATATATATATATATATATATTAGTCATATGAAAAAGTTTGGGCACCCCTATTAATGTTAACATTTTTTCTTTATAACAATTTGGGTTTTTGCAACAGCTATTTCAGTTTCATATATCTAATAACTGATGGACTGAGTAATATTTCTGGATTGAAATGAGGTTTATTCTACAGTCAAGGACAAAAGTTTTGAGAATGACATCAAAATTATATTTTCACATGATCTGTTGCCCTCTGGTTTTTAATTGTGTTTGTCTGATGTTTACATCGCATACAGAAAAATAATTGCAATCATATTATAAGTACCAAAAGGTTATATTGACAGTTAGAAAGAGTTAATGCAGCAAGTCAATATTTGCAGTCTTGACCCTTCTTCTTCAGGACCTCTGCAATTCTCCCTGGCATGCTCTCAATCAACTTCTGGACCAAATCCTGACTGATAGCTGTCCATTCTTGCATAAGCAATGCTTGCATTTTGCCAGAATTTGTTGGTTTTTGTTTGTCCACCTGTCTCTTGATGATTGCCCACAAGTTCTCAATGGGATTAAGATCTGGGGAGTTTCCAGGCCATGGACCCAAAAGCTCTATGTTTTGTTCCATGAGCCATTTAGTGATCACCTTTGCTTTATGGCAAGGGGCTCCATCATGCTGGAAAAGGCATTGTTGGGCGCCAAACTGTTCTTGGACAGTTGGGAGAAGTTGCTCTTGGAGGACATTCTGGTACCATTCTTTATTCATGGCTGTGTTTTTAGGCAAGACTGTGAGTGAGCCGATTCCCTTGGCTGAGAAGCAACCCCACACATGAATCGTTTCAGGATGATTAACAGTTGGCATTAGACAAGACTGGTGGTAGCGCTCACCTCTTCTTCTCCTAATAAGCTGTTTTCCAGATGTCCCAAACAATCTTAAAGGGGATTCATCTGAGAAAATGACTTTACCCCAGTCCTCAGCAGTCCACTCCCTGTACCTTTTGTAGAATATCAGTCAGTCCCTGATGTTTTTTCTGGAGAGAAGTGGCTTCTTTACTGCCCTCCTTGAAACCAGGCCTTTCTCAAAGAGTCTCCGCCTCACAGTGCGTGCAGAAGCACTCACACCAGCCTGCTGCCATTGCTGAGCTAGCTCGGCACTGCTGGTAGTCCGATTCCGCAGCTCAAACAGTTTTAAGATACGGTCCTGGCATTTGCTGATCCTTCTTGGGCGCCCAGGAGCCTTTTTGGCAACAATGGAAGCTCTCTCCTTGAAGTTCTTGATGATGCAATAGATTGTTGACTGAGGTGCAATCTTTCTAGCTGCGATACTCTTCCCTGTTAGGCAATTTTTGTGCAGAGCAATGATGGCTGCACGTGTTTCTTTAGAGATATCCATGGTTAACTGAAGAGAAACAATGATACCAAGAACCAGCCTCCTTTTAAAGTGTCCAGTGGTGTCATTCTTTCTTAATCATGACTGATTGATCGCCAGCCCTGTCCTCATCAACACCCACACCTGTGTTAATGGAACAATCACTAAAACAATGTTAGCTGCTCCTTTTAAGGCAGGAATGCAATGATGTTGAAATGTGTTTTGGGGGTTAAAGTTCATTTTCTTAGCCAATATTGACTTTGCAAGTAATTGCTGTTAAGCTGATCACTCTTTATGGCATTCTGGAGTATATGCAAATTGCCATTAGAAAAACTTAAGCAGTAGACTCTATAAAAATTAATATTTGTAGCATTCTCAAAACTTTTGGCCATGACTGTACTAACAGAAAATGTGCAATCCGCATTTAAACAAAATTTGACCGGTGCAAAAGTATGGGCACCCTTATACATTTCTTGATTTGAACACTCCTAACTACCTTTTACTGACTTACTAAAGCACTAAATTGGTTTTGTAACCTCATTGAGCTTTGAACTTCATAGGCAGGTGTATTTAATCATGAGAAAAGGTATTTAAGGTGACCACTTGCAAGTTGTCTTCCTATTTGAATCTCCTATGAAGAGTGGCATCATGGGCTCCTCAAAACAACTCTCAAATGATCTGAATACAAAGATTATTCAACATAGTTGTTTAGGGAAAGGATACAAAAAGTTGTCTCAGAGATTTAAACTGTCAGTTTCCACTGTAAGGAACATAGTAAGGAAATGGAAGAACACAGGTACAGTTCTTGTTAAGCCCAGAAGTGGCAGGCCAAGAAAAATATCAGAAAGGCAGAGAAGAAGAATGGTGAGAACAGTCAAGGACAAATCACAGACCACCTCCAAAGACCTGCAGCATCATCTTGCTGCAGATGGTATCAATGTGCATCGGTCAACAATACAGCGCATGTTGCACAAGGAGAAGCTGTATGGGAGAGTGATGCGAAAGAAGCCGTTTCTGCAAGCATGCCACAAACAGAGTTGCCTGAGGTATGCAAAAGCACATTTGGACAAGCCAGTTACATTTTGGAAGAAGGTCCTGTGGACTGATGAAACAAAGATTGAGTTGTTTGGTCATAAAAAAAGGCGTTATGCATGGAGGCAAAAAAACACGGCATTCCAAGAAAAGCACTTGCTACCCACAGTTAAATTTGGTGGAGGTTCCATCATGCTTTGGGGCTGTGTGGCCAATGTCAGCACCGGGAATCTTGTTAAAGTTGAGGGTCGCATGGATTCAACTCAGTATCAGCAGATTCTTGACAATATTGTGCAAGAATCAGTGACGAAGTTGAAGTTACGCAGGGGATGGATATTTCAGCAAGACAATGATCCAAAATCCTGCTCCAAATCTACTCAGGTATTCATGCAGAGGAACAATTACAATGTTCTGGAATGGCCATCCCAGTCCCCAGACCTGAATATCATTGAACATCTGTGGGATGATTTGAAGCGTGCTGTCCATGCTCGGCGACCATCAAACTTAACTGAACTGGAATTGTTTTGTAAACAGGAATGGTCAAATATACCTTCATCCAGGATCCAGGAGCTCATTAAAAGCTACAGGAAGCGACTAGAGGCTGTTATTTTTGCAAAAGGAGGATCTACAAAATATTAATGTCACTTTTATGTTGAGGTGCCCATACTTTTGCACCGGTCAAATTTTGTTTAAATGCAGATTGCACATTTTCTGTTAGTACAATAAACCTCAAATCAATCCAGAAATATTACTCAGTCCATCAGTTATTAGATATATGAAACTGAAATAGGTGTTGCAAAATCCCAAATTGTTATAAAGAGAAAAGGTTATCATTAATAGGGGTGCCCAAACTTTTTCATATATTATATATATATATATATATATATATATATATATATAATGTACACAATATACAGTTGTATAAAAATAAATAATTTAAAAAAATGACGTAGAGCAGCGCTCCGTGGTATTTTTGATTTTCAGCGCAGATAAAGCAGACGGCTAGGGGCTGACACCCCCCGCTGCCTGGCTTTACCTGACTGGCAATCAAAATACAGGGAAGCAAATTAATTTTTTTTTTTAAGTATTTAAAAAAATAATTAAAATAAAAATGTGTGGGCTCCCGCTGTATTGTGATCGCCAGTGAGGTAAAGCCAGGCAGCTGGGGGCTCATATTCTCCGCAGCCGCCACTGGAAATGGCACATTGTTTCTTAGCTCCATTTCCAGGCTCGCTGGGTAATAAAGAGATTAATACCATTTGTATTTTCAGATGGTACTAAGCCCGAAATTCATGGTGTCACGCCAAATTAGGCCACCATGAATTTCTAGTAAACAGAAGAAAAAAACACAACACAGAGAATTTTTTTTTTATTACAAATAAAACAAAAAAAACATTTAGAGACTCCATCTTTATTATAAAAACAATCCTTAGTCCGACGTAACCCACAGGGACAGCATGTAAACTCTGCTTCATCACTCTGAATAGAGACAGTCTATACACAGTGAGAAGCAGAGAGAGCATTGTCAGCTCTACTACATCAGTCTATAGAGAGCGAGAAGCAGGCGGACAGTAAGGGTATGATTGCACTTGTGTCTTGCATTGCATCACCGCGCACCTGACGCTCTCAGGACAGGAGCACCTCAGCTGTATGGAAATACATGCAGCTGACCCGCTCCATTCAGGAGATTGTGCGCCGTGATGTGATGCGACACTCACACAGTGACAATGAAAGTTTAGTTACCAGGACCTTTGATGACGTTATGTGACCAGTCTGTAGCCAATGAGGTAATACAACATTCACACCTGACTAGTCACATGGCTATGACGTCACGGAAGATCCTTTTAGTCAGAGGTGCTTACCCGGGGGGCACAGCAATGATCGGACAGACTCGGAAGCAGCGGCTGGGAGACACAGTCTGCAGGACGCTTCGCGGGACCTGTAAGTGTGATCATAATGTTTTTTAAAAATGTGCTTTTTTTTTTTTTTACAGCCCCTGGACCTGATCTATACCCTATCTGTAACACGAGCTTCCCAGGAAAGCTCATGATTGGGATCATGTACACGATCACTATGTGATCGGTACGATCCTCGATCTTAAGAGATCGTGATCGCCCATCACTATATATTTCCAGTTACCCCGCTGTCCAAGTCCCTTGCTAGTTGTGCCAATGATGAGTTTTGATGCTACATATTTAAACTGCATAAAAAACGCAGAATCTTAAAGTTCCTGCAAAATAAATGGGATTTATAGAAATCTCGTACCCACTGAGTTTTATTATATGGTGCAATAAACTGACCTGCGTTTTTTGTTTTTTTTTTAAATCCACAACATAATTTCTTTTGCGGGTACACTGCGTCTTTTGTGCATATTTTCCCCATAGACTTGCATTAAATGCGGAATATTTTCAGGTAAAAAATGCATGTAATCCGTACACGGCTGGGTAAAGTTTTTCCAATGCCAAATACCAGAATCAAACATATAAATAAGAAAAAAAAAGTTGGCACATCATTGAATTAAAATATAAAAATGTCTTCTTTATTTACACATGCGTAAAAAACTACGGAGCCACAAATAATCAAGCATTTCCGATGCAATAAGTGCCTTTAATCATTGGATGAAGATAAAAAAAATAGCAGTTTTATATGAAGTATGATATACTAACAAGAGACATAAACACAGTGTCAAAAACGCAATAAAAACCATGTAATAAAAAAAAACACTCAAAAACGCAAGTAATCCAGTTTGCATAATAGGTGCAAAAAATCTGCAACAACAAGAACTCAACAAATTCTATTTGTGGGAATGTCACTGCAGCGATGATTCCCTCTTCCGAGAGAATCAGATCGATTATGGTAATGACACTCCGATCGAACTCTGATCAGGTGTGAGACGTGTCGGTTTATTGTGATCCGATTCTCTCATATGAGAAAATCGTATCACAGGTGGGGAGAAGACAGAAAACTTAATCTCTCCATTTTCTCCATTGTCTGTGTATGCAGAAATGTGCAGAAATCTGAGTGCAGTCCGATATTTTACATGCACTCAGACTTGAATGGGTGCACGTGATCCAACTGCACTTGCAGCATGCTGAGATTTTTTTCTCTAATTCTGAATTGGCATGAGAAAAAGTTGAGAGTGCTCCATAGTATGACATTGGACGAGTGCTATCCGATAAAACATCAGATAGCACTCGCTCGCGTTATACACTAGTATGAGCGCAGCCTCAATGTGGTGCTGGCAGAACAGATGGTCAAGTTGCCTAGATAGCTAGACAATGCTGGTAGTCTCTGCTGGAAAGAAGTTTGGAAGGAAAAGATTCTGACTCCTCAAGGGAACATTGAGTTCAAGAGAGGTGCATGCAGAACGTTACATGCGTGCATAGTGTTACTATCCTGCTTTTCTTGTACTCCAGCTTTATAAGAGATGTCATTATCCCCCTGATCCTGTCTGAATCTACACAGCAAAGCAGAAAAGTGGGCTACATAAAACAGGAAATGTCTACTGACTGTATGCTATATTGGCTGGCCACATAATAAATAAATACATTAAAAAAAAAGAAAACCAAATAACATTAATAAAAAAATGTATGCTTAGAATAAGGGGTACTTTGCACGCTGCAACATCGCAAGCCGATGCTGCGATGCCGAGCGTGATAGTCCCCGCCCCCGTCGCAGCTGCGATATCCTTGTGATAGCTGCCGTAGCGAACATTATCGCTACGGCAGCTTCACATGGACTCACGTGTCCTGGGACGTCGCTCTGGCCGGCGACCCGCCTCCTTATTAAGGGGGCGGGTCGTATGGCGTCACTGCGACGTCACACAGCAGGCGGCCAATAGGAGCGGAGTGGCGGAGATGAGTGGGATGTAAACATCCCGCCCACCTTCTCCCTTCCGCATATCCTACGGGAGCCGCGGTGACGCCGGTAGGAGATGTTCCTCGCTCCTGCGGCTTCACACACAGCGATGTGTGCTGCCGCAGGAGCGAGGAACAACATCAAACCATCGCGTCAGCGTAATTATGGATTACGCCTATGCTACACCGATGATATGATTACGACGCTTTTGCGCTCGTTAATCGTATCATCTAGGCTTTACACACTACGGTGTCGCCTGCGATGCCGGATGTGCATCACTTTCAATTTGACCCCACCGACATCGCAACTGCGATGTCGTAGTGTGCAAAGTACCCCTTAGTGTTTGGATCACTCTATTTGTAATAAAAAAAAAAGCAGGTACTGGTCAAGAAACAAAAAGAACCCACTCAGTTAGATTTTTTGTGCCTCAAAATATGATAAAGCTAAAGTTATAATTGCTACTAGTATTTATTAATAAGTTAATATCCAATCATTTACAGCAGTGAATATATTACGCCATAGACAGTAGATTGAACCCTCCTAAGGTGTCTATATGGGCATGTAGGTCATAGGAAGCTGAATAAAATGATACCTTGATTTCCGTGATATCCACGTTTTTCTTCTATGTGAATGAGCTTTTCCAGGCTATGGCCTGGACACTGATCTAGAAGAGTCTTGGTTTTAGTAGAAAGGCAGTTACCAATGTGACGTGATGTTGGTTTTCTGAAAATATGCTCTGAATGCAGAATCTCATGCAGAGAAGTGTCCGGCCCATAGCCTGGAACTGCTCATTTACATATAAGAAAAATTGGATTTCTCTGGAATAAAACATCAAATCACAGACACACTGGCGGACACAGACAAAAGAGGGCCCCTGTGCAAAAACAGTATATTTGCCCCTTTTTAACCCAATAACTAATAATAAGGCACAGTTTCACCTATTTTGGAGGTAAAAATGGGCCCCATTACCTCCTGGGCCCCTGGTACATCAATGATATGTCTGCCCCTGCACAGATATCAAGGTATCTTTTTATTCAGCTTCCTATGACCTACATGCCCACATAGATGGCTTGGCAGAGTTGATCCTACTGACAGGTTACCTGTAAGGCCAGGGTCAAATGACAGTATAACACGGACAAGGATCGCATCAAAATGCCTTGACTGGCTGGCGGCTCTCCTGACATGAGAGTCAGAGCTGCATAGAAATACATGGAGCTTGGGTCAGGATAGCCACAGCCAGTGCATGTACTGTGATGTGAACCTTGTCCAAGTTATATGTTTGACCCCGGTGTAGGACTAAAAGTATATATGTAACCTTTTGACCCCTATATTTGGGTCTTCATCAGACACAATAGATTTTTGAGTAGGAATATGCTAGGAATATGCCTTTAAGATGGTGACACTGTCAAAATCACTGTGAGATCTATAGATAAATCAGATTGCTGTTCTGTATAGATATAATGGTGCTGTGTAGCAGAGCGTCTTACACACAGCGAGGAGAGCATACTGAACTATTATACAAGTACTCTTGGGCAGTAATATTAGGTCAAATTAACAATAATACAATGCATGTATTAAGTTGAATTTTTTTCACATATAGGCAAAAAAATGCATTTTCATATACATACCGTATTAGTAATTACTGTAAGTTATGATATAGCTCTGCATAAAAATACAAATCCGGTCATTTTAGGTGTCAAACTAGCCAGAGACAAATAACATGGACCAGAAATGCCCTGTATGACTGAATTGATACATTTACACACATATGATATAAATACTGTGGGCGCATAGAATAAATGCTTGAAAGCTAATAGTTTAATTATGTTGATCCTTTACTAATACAGTAAATGTGGGAGTAAAATCACTCATCTGTCTATTTCTAGCAGATTCTGAACACAAGCATTTCACATGCTGAATATAGGAATCGGCTTCTCAGCTTGGCAGTACAACGTCTTGTGTTGACTGGAGACCAGCTTCAGGGAATGATTCAACTAGGACCAGTACACAGAAAACATATGTTCCCTATCATTTATCCAGGACACGAGGTACAGAAGCATACAATGGAGGGACATGGTAAAAGAACTATTAATGTATAAGCAGGGAAGAAAAATGCACGCAAGTCGGATTAGTCACGTAGGAAGAAGCATTCACTAGAAAAGTGTACATATACACATGAAATAAGAAATAGGAAATAATGTTTGTTACATAGTTTATACGCTTGAAAAAAAAGACACATGTCCATCAAGTTCAGCCGAAGGTTGGGAAATGATAAAAAGGAATGGGGTATATGTACAACTATAATGCATCGAGTCTGCCACAAAAGAGCTAATCTTTTCCTCCTGATCCCAACTGTCAATCTACTAGATCAAACATTCAGATAATAACTATACACATTTACATACAGTTGAAACCAGAAGTTTACATACACTATCTAAAAAGACACATCTGCATGTTTTTCTCACTATCTGACATGAAATCTTTCCCGTTTTAGGTCAATTAGGATTACCAAAATTATTTATATTTGCCAAATGCCAGAATAATGAGAGAGATGTGATGGGGGAGGGATCGGGAGATCTGGTAAGACCCTATTCTGCGCTTCTATCCACAGTATTTCCTAGAATAATGAGAGAGAGAATGTTTAAAGGCATTTTTATTACTTTCTGCAAAGTCAAAAGTTTACATACATTCCATTAGTATTTAGTACCATTGCCCTTAAACCGTATGACTTGGGTCCTTCCACAAGCTTCTCACAACAGTTGGTAGGAACTTGGGCCTAATGCTCCTGACAGCACTGGTGTACTATGCCTTTAAACAATATGGGTCAGCCCATATGATGATGTCATGTCTTTGAAAGCTTCTGGTGTATTTAAATGCACCTGAAATGCACTTATTCTTTGTGTAGCATCATGGGAAAGTCAAAAGAAATCAGCCAAGATCTTTACATTATCTGTACAAACAATTATACACAAGTACAAATAAGATGGGAATGTCCAGCCATCATCCTGGTCAGGAACGAGATGGGTTCTGTTTACCAGAGAGGAATGTGCTTTGGTCGGACATGTGCATATCAACCCAAGAACAAAAGCAAAAGAGCTTATGAAGATGCTGGCGAAAGCTGGTAAAATTGTGTCATTATCCTCAGTGAAACAAGTACTGTATCAACATGGGCTAAAAGGCCACATTGCCAGAAAGAAACTATTACTCCAATAGAAACATAAAAAAGCCAGAATAATGTGCAAACAAACACAAGAACAAAAACCCTAATTTTTGGAGACATGTCCTGTGGTCTGATAAAACTAAAATTAAACTGTTTGGCCATAATGGTGATCATTTCATTTGGAAGAAAAATGGAGAAACTTTGAAGACTAAGAATACCATCCCAACTGTGAAACATGGGGGTGGCAGCATCAGGTTGTGGGATTGTTTTGCTGCATGAGGGACTGGTGCGCTTCACAAAATAGATGGCATCATGAGGAAAGAAGATTATGTGGCAATACTCAAGCAACATGTAAAGACATCAGACAGGAACCTAAAGCTTGGGTGGAAATGGTCTTCCAAATGGACAATGACCCGAAACACACTGTCAAACTGGTTACAAAGTGGCTTGGAGTGGCCATCATAAAGCCCTGATCTAAATCCTATTGAAAATTTATGGGCAAAGGTTAAAAGGCAGGTGGAAGCAAGGTGACCTACAAACTTGGCTCTGTTATACCAGTTCTGTCAGGAGGAATAGGCCCAAATTCATACCAACTATTGTGAGAAGCTTGTGGAAGGATATCCAAAATGTTTGACCCAAGTCATACAGTTTAAGGTCAATGGTACCAAATGCTAATGAAATGTACGTAAACTTTTGACTTTGTAAAAAGTAATAAAAATGCTTTAAAACAGTCTGTTTGATTATTCTGGCATTTGGCAAATATAAAAAATTTTGGTAAGTCTAATTGACCTAAAACAGAAAAGGTTTATTCGGATTTCATGTTAGATAGTGACAAAAACATGCATATGTGTCTTTTTAGATAGTGGATGTAAAATTCTGGTTTCACCTGTAATTATTTAAGTTAGTTTCTTCTAAAATAGCATCTAAGCATTTTTTTGAAACCATCAACGGTTACAGCTGTAACCAGCTCTTGAGGTGCCATTCCACATATTACTAGTTTTTATGGTAAGAACTTATCTCCTGTGGAGATTGAATTTGTCTTTTGCAAGGTGGAGGAAGTGTTCCCCTGTCTTTTTTTGGCGCGTTACAAAAAACGGCTTTGGATCAGACTTTCCATATGGGCCATTTACAGTATGTACGTAAATAAGTTAATCATGTCCCTCTTTTAACATCTCTTTTCAAGATTAAATAATTTTAAGTCTTTGAAATTTTCCTCATAACCAGGATCCTACATATCTCTATATTAGTTTTGTGGCTGTTCTTTGTATTATTTGTACATTTTCTATCTGGAGGGCATCCTTTGTATGAACTGGTGATAGTAGAACATTCCTGTCCCACAGAGTCTACATCTCTTTGAGTACATGACAATATCCTGTTGGCCATAGAAGCTGCTGATTGACATTGCATACTATTATGTAGTCTATGATCTGAAAGTACACCCAGATCCTTCTTTACAAGTGACTCACCTAGTTTTGCTCACCCTAAGGCCCCCTTCCCATGCACGTGAAAAAAACGTACCGTTTTTTCACGGACGTATTAAAGGGGTGGTTTGCTCCCCGTGTGCCGTTTGTGGCACATGCGTGTTCTCCGTGTGTTATACGTAATAACACACGGAGAACGGATAGTCCTGCCTTACCTGATTCTTCCGGAGCTGTCTGTGGTGCTGAATGACAGTGTCCGGCACAGGCCACGCCCCGCTGACACTGCTTCCGGGTCCTAGTGAAGAAGATGCGTTGTTCAAATTCACTGGGGGTTGGATGCAGGTGAAAGCCGCAGCATAGACTACAGGGCTGGTGGAGGTGAGTATGTGTTTTTTTTATTTTTACAATGACACGTGTGTTTCTCCGGCGCGTGTCACGTGGGACCACATCCACACTACATCCATGTGGTACATGTGCGAGCCGCGTGACACCCGTGCTGCCGGAGAAACACGGACATGCACATGGGCTCAAGTCTGCTCCACATGGAGGCACGGGCCAATGGCCGAACACGTGCATGCACATAAACCCATTGATTTTAATGGGTATACGTGTGCCCGTGTCTCCGTTACATGCGGAAACGGACCTAGCACGTACCAGAGACACGTGCGTGTGAAGAGGGCCTAAAGCACATTATGCCTGAATACTATTTGTGCCCAAGTGCATAACTACATTTCTCCACATAGAATCCCATCTGCCATTAGGATATCCAAACACTCAGTACGTCCAAGTCATCTTGTAAACTGTTAACATCCTTCATAGATGCACTGTATTAGTTTGGTGTCATCTGCAAAAATAGAATCCCATCTTCTATATCCGTAATAAATATAATAAATAACAACAAACCCAGCATCCACACCATGATACGAATAAAGAACCAAATAAGCAATAAATTATATTTGGCAGAGCAGCAGTTTTAATTTCGATAGACGGCTTTCTATTGCAAACCATAGGGTTGACTGAAAATCACTAAATAAAGTGGACAAGCCAACTTTCCCTATGATCTACCAAAACACCAAGAGTACAAATACTAATACAGTATGGGCAAGTGAGAATGAGACCATAAGAGATTTGTAGCAACTAGTCTGATTTGTTCAGTGTGATTGTTAAAATCTCTACAAACTTTCAGAAGATAAACCTGGCAACCACTTAAATGAAAAAACCCTTAAAAATTAAAATTGGAGCCATTTTACCATATATCAGCATCATGGTAGTTTTCGACCATCTTTTTTTACAATGGGGAAAACTCTCAGCGATTCCCAACAATTTTCTCATATCTGTTGTAAAGTCACAGTACCTGTGATTTCTATTGGGAAATACCCAACATTTATCATATGCTGTAAAGTTGACAGTTATTGAGGTCAACTGACTTTTGGGGAACAGTATACTAAATTTTACAGAACCTTGTTTGGGATACATTGTTACTAAATTGTGAATTAATTATTAGGAATTGTGATTTGAAACGTTGGTTGAAACCCTCGGGTGTAGCTATGGCACTTTTTTACTAGATTTTCCAAAATGGACAATTTTTAGAAAATCATTGCAAAAGACACAGAGTAACCACAATGAAAGACCCCCGGCTTGTGTTAAATTATATGATCTTCAGCATCCATCGTCCACACACAATAAGCACAACCTTTGTACTGTGCTCCCTTTCCCAGGAGGAAGCCATTTCTAGACTAGAAGGTTCTTTCAGGGTTTTTTTTCCATTCATTAATAGTGAATCGGGTGAAATTCCTCAGCCTCATTTACTCTTTATGATTTCTCTATCCCTGCTGCCCTTTAGGAAATTATACACTCTCATCACCTTCATTTTCTTGTCCATTTACCATTATCACTGCTCACTTCTCCTTGTATAACTATGTATGTAGCTGAAGTATTAATGCCTTCAGGAGAACAGTTATATTTGGCTATAAATGGATGGAAAATTCCAGAAATGCTGCAAATTCTCCAAATTGATTTTCAGTGTTTCTCAGAGGAAAGCAGAACGTCTACTTCAACCTTTTAAGAATATAGAATTATGGATCTGCAAAATAAATAGTTTTAAAACAGTGGGGTTGAGTTATGAGTTTTAGACCCCCTTAGAGGCTTGTTAATGGACCTAATAGGCTTTTACTTAATGCTGATGTGACATGCTGAATGAAGAAAAGGGAAACAGTTGAAGCCATACAGCTTTTACATTTTATCACTTGTGCTATTGGATTTTAATTACATTGAGAATACAGCAGCTTAACCACATAGCGACAATCAATAGGATTCATCAGAAACTACAGGGATATCAAATGGCAAATGTGCCGCCACTTCAGATGAATCACATTTAGGCTTAACAAATGTGACACTTGTCAACAGGACAGAGGCGGCTAATGCAAGGTCCAGGAGCAGCCATAATAATGAAGAACAATTGCTAGATAATGCACAGGTCTGGAAGCTGTTGTTTAACATCGGGACAATAAACCTTTTATCTCATACATAATTCAGAACTATGGCCCCGATTTATCATTTGACATTTTTTCTAATGAATTTTCTTTTTCGTCTTTTTTTAGTCAATGCCATTTTTTGTACTAAATTCTACAAAATGAAACAATTTATTTGATATAAAAAAATAAATAGTTTATATCACCCCACTTATACCTTTTTAACCCCACCTCAAAATGAAAAATTAAAGAAATAAACATATTCACTGTCTACAAAAAAGTCCAGTCTATTAAAATATAATATTCTTTAAACCATATGGTAAATGTCAATAAAAAAAAAGTTGGAATGCTAGAAGCGCCAATTTTCAGTCACCGCACTGAAAAAAAATGCAATAAAAAGTAATCAAAATGTTATATGAATTTCAAATAAGATCAATAAAATTGATATTCTTTTGGGATACATATGACATTTGTATAGTTTTTCACTGCATTTTCGGGGAGTATATTGAGATATTTTTGACATTTTGATATTTTACATTTATTTTTTTTTGGGTGGGGAGGGTAGTGCATTATTTCACTGCCTTTTTTTCAGATCAGTGGTAAAAACCAAGCCCCACGCAGTTCCATTGATGGGTCTCAAAAATTGACAAGACAAGTAATTTAAAAAAACGGTGTGCAGTCCCCATCAATTTTGATACCCAACCATGATAACTCTTACAGCTGGTGGCTGGTGTTCTCTCAGGCTGGGAAGGCCCATGGTTATTGGGTACCACAACCTAAAAATAGCAGCCTGCAACTGCCAAAAATTGTTGCATGCAATAAATGTGACAATTCCAACACTTTATCTGGCTCATCCTGATTGCACTGGTGCAGTGGCAATTGGGGTAATATAAGAAGTTAATGACAGCTCACAGCTGGAACTAAACCCTAGATTAGTAATGAGAGGTGTCTATGTGATCCTCCAATTATTAATCCTGTAAGTGTAAAGAAATAAACACAAACCCCCAAAAAATCCTTTAGTTGAAATAAAATACAAAAAACCCACCCTCTTTCTCCAATTTATTAACCCCAAACACCCAGGTCCGATGTAATCCGCACAACGTCCCATGATGATCCCGCTTCTGCTGCATACTGGAGTCGCAGCACGCGTGCACATTACAGAACATAACCGCCTGCTTTTGCTTCAGGTGGAGACTGACTGAGTCACAGCTGAGAGCAGTGATGTCACTGACTTTACTTGCAGTCACAGCTGGAGGTTCCCATGACCGCAGGTAAACTCACCAGAGGTTACTTCATTGAACCCAATGACCTCACCTTAGGTGAACTGAATTTAATCAGACCTGCATCTCATAGCAGAAAACCGTGCTGTTTGGAAAGAGATGCAGATTTGGTGCTGAAATTAATACACCAAATTCCTACACCATATCTGCATCCTCTGACAAAAAAACTGTACCTAAATGCGAGGAGGTTTTGATACAATATTGATGCGTTTTTTTGCCAGAAGATGCAGATTTCGTGCAGGAATTTGGTGTACAAATTTCAGCACCACATGGCAGATTATCTCTTTAAAGGTAAGGTCTTGCGTTTTTTTATTTTTGTGTTAATAATAGTGATTATGAAATCAAGTATTTTTAATACAAAAATAAATTCACTGTTTATTTAGTTTTTATTTGGTGTTTGTAACGACAGTTACTCACCTCCTTTATGGCAGCCCCCTGGGCATAGAGAACTGAGGTCGGAATCCGACCCCATTTAGTAACATTAGAGAAGGTGTCTGCTGTGACCTGAACGCGCCCCCTGGGCTGTCCAGATCACAGCAAAGGGAGGAGATCAGCCCCATCTTTGTGGAGCACACAGCATGCTGTGTGCTCCAGTTTACTCCTGTCACCCGCTGGGATGGAGGGGGTGAGTACCGGCGCCGGGCAACGGTGATTGCACTGTTACTGGCCCTGGCGCGCTGCTTCCCCCACTCTGCCGTGACCCCCCCTCCCCCCACACCCTGCTTCGACATCCCCTCCCCCCCACACTCTGCCACGATCCTCTCCTCCCCCCGCAACCCTCTCCTCCCCCACGCACTCTGCCGCGACTACCTCCATCCCTCCAGACACTCTGCCACAAACCCCCCTCTGCACTCTGCCACAACCCCCCTGCACTCTGCCGCCACCCCCCTCCCCCCGCACTCTGCCGCAAACCCTCCGCACTCTTCCGTGACCCCCCTCCCCTCTGCACTATGCCACAACCCCTTCGCCCCCCACTCTGCGTTGAACCCCCCGCACTCTGCCGCGACCCCCCTCCCCCCCACACTCTGCCGTGACCTCCCCCTCCCCTTCCACTCTGCAGAACAAAAGAGTCATCAGTCTCAAATGGGACATGCCATATCCTTCTGTCCGCTGACATCATCAGTTGGGGGACAATTGAGAGACCCAATAGACATTAGACTGTTGACTGCACACATCAATATTGTTGGGTAAGTCTAATGTATACAGGAGCCTTTTTAATAAGGGTAGGAAAAAGGAAAATTGCAAAAATGAAAAATTCTAGGGTACTTAAGAGGCGCAAACATAAATAGCACTATAACATCCATTTTGACTACAGAAAAAATGGATGTAATAGACTTTTGATTGACGAGTAGTTTTTTTTATTATTGGCGTTAAATATGTTGCCCTATTCAGACTTTTTTTTTTTTCAGACTTAGAGATGTGTCGCCCTCTGTATCTAAATTCTACTTAACCCTTATGCTTATGGACCAAAGTGGTGGGTAGCACACAGAAATGGTCAGTGGGTCCCCATATCTAATTATATAGAACTATCCATACAAAACATCTAGTAATATAAATGGATATACCGGATATTGAGACTATTGTTGGCAAGCCATTTGGCATGGTGCATACAGCCATAGAAGGGCTTTGCTTTAATGAGAAACACATGTGACTGCCTGTTACCTTGCTAATAAAGTGACTGCACTTCATGTCACATATTCTTTAAGAGCTAATCTGCAGCTTTTTATTTACGGCCATGCTAGCAATAAAGCTACATGAATTAATATAGGAAATAGGGAACATTTGATCGCCAGATGACAGCTGCTAATTTGTTGCCAATGTGGCCAATGTGGCAAGCCACATGTCAAAGGAAGCGATATGATGAATTAGACGGCTGCGGCAATTATTCAGGTGTGGTACAGAAATTGCACGGAGCATTTTACAAGGTGCTTGCAAAATATATTTGCTCATCTTTACCGAAATGTTCGCCAAGTGCAAACCCCTGATAGCAAAGTCATTCTTCAGTTCTGTTTAGATTCCAATTTAAAAGAATATTTCAGTCACTGGATTGAAAATATAAACTTATTTTGACGCTAAAGCTACATGCACACAGCGAACTATTCATATGTTCAATATTTTAACCCCTTCAGGTTTCCAAAGACACCAAGTGGTTAAAATAAGTGAGCTGACCATTCTTCACGCGTTTTCAGCTCTGAACACGCTCTATAAAAGTCAATAGAAAGATCCCTGGGTGTCTTTTTGAGCTTTTGACAGATTTTTCTTCTGAAAACAACAAGTAGTATATATTAAATGGAGTTAAAAAAAATGGCAGTAAAAAACCTCCTCAAACATGATGGGAAAATGGTCAAAAAACTATTGTTGGTTGTAAACATTGCAAAATCACCCTGGATATAACCAAAAACATGCTAAAAAAAGCCTCTGCTTTTCTTTGGAGCTGTATAATGCCGATACATCACCCTCGTGAAAAACGTATTCTTTGTTCATCTGCCTAAAAAAAAAATATTGTTTGCACATATTCTTAGGGTATGTGTTTCATCCAAAGGAGGAGGAGACCCGTTTTACAATATATAAGATGTTGAAAATATTTTAAAATTTGCTTTTACTTATATTATTGAAATCATTACCATGGAAACTCACTTTCCTTCAGATTATGCAAATAAAAAAAAATACATATAGCATTTTTCTTTTGAAATAAAAAATATTTTCAGCAAAAAGTCTTAAATATACATTTCATTAGCATGAACGGTTGATGCCAATTATTATAAATAGTGGTGTATTAATTATAGAGAGTAAGGCATGAAAAGAAGACTCAAAACCAGGAATGACATTTTCAGATATAACCAGTAGATTAAAGTTGGTTCTAATAATATACATTACTATCTCAACTGTGTTCTTGGGTTATTGAGTGTTGTTCAGAATAATGTCTGCAAGTTATACAGGTACTCAAATTGAGTAAAAATATTCACTTGACCTTGGTACTGCAGCCACATCTGTGGTCCTTAGCTATCAGACCAGAGCTCTGCTGACCTCCTCCTAACTGTCAGCATCACCAGCACCTTTTTTGATTAGTAGTACCAGAATGACATCATCATTGTGGTATGTCATAAGCATGACATCCTCATTGTGGCATGTCGCTCGCATGACATCATCATTATGGCATGTCGCACGCATGACATCATCATTGTGGCATGTCACAGTCATGACATCATGACAGGCCTAATCGGAAGAGGTCTGGAGATGTTGAAAGGTTTGGAGGAGGTTTTCACGTCTCTGGTTCGATGGTAATCAACTACCGATGTGACTGTGGTACCAGGGTCCCTAGAAATCTTTTTGCTCCATTCTATTTATGAACACATAAAATTCCATATTTAAATTTGCTTATCATATCTCCTTGTTTATAGACGAATACTAAAGGAGCATATCCGTCTGGGCAGTATGCATGAAACAGTATGGTATGCACTTGCTGAAGTCAAGCCTTATGTTTGATGTGTATGTCTGAAACATTATCCATGTATACACTAGCCATAAACAGTAGGGGCAAGCAGTGGCGTAACTAGAGTTTGATGGGCCCCGGTGCAAAGTTTAGACCTGGGCCCCCCTTTCTCCACGTACACCGACACTTGGGGTATGGGATAATGACACTGACACTCGGGCTACGGAATAATGACGCTAACACTTGGCTCTTACCCTCAGCACCCAGTTTTCCCATGATCTGAAATCCCTCTATCAGCAACGAGCTTTACCATGTTTTGATATCCATCTTGTCCTTGTCAGGAAAAGGGTGAGGAAGTGGAAGTTACACCCCCCCTCTCCATCAGACAGAGCACAAGACTCGCTCTCTAGCGCACCTCTTATAGTCAGGCCAATTATGGAATTGCCCGACAATAAGCAAGGAGGCCGCTATTCTACTATGCCGATGATTGAAGGGTTCCCGGTGAGAGTAAGGTATATATTCCCCCGACTCTTGCGGGCGGAATATATCTAATCCTCCCCATATCTCACTGGTTGCCCCACAATGATCCTTGGCATAAACTCACTGCCACCAATTGATTACGATAACTATTACGCCGAGCCCACAGACGAGGAATTCAGGATCGAGATAACAGAACAGCCCAAGATTAAATTATATATATTTAATCGCCTTAAGGGCACACTAGATGCCACAATATATACAATATGGAATTTACATAATATATATATATATATATATACATGTCAGAATACATTTACAGGTAAGACGTGGTCACAAACAGAGTCAGATCAAGCAGTTACCTTATGTGTCTGACCACGGGGGCGCCGTTTGATCAGGGTTTCATGGACTTCCTCACATGTGTATAGTACGCATGACCCCCGAGTAAAGACGATGCGCAGATACCTGTGCCTACCTTTTATCTGTTCTGTCTTGGGCTCATACGGCCACCCCATCGTGACATCACCCTGGCTGGGAATTCCCTCCCCCTGCTGCTAGCTGAGAATAAGCTAACGTTATATTTCCCAGGATAGCTCTGCCCCTGAGCTTCTCACACAGAAGATATGACCCTCCTTTTTGTTGTTGTGAATTGATGTCCGTCCTCGACACCCAGCTTCCCCATGCTCTGCTATACATCTTTCCCTCAGCACCCAGCTTTCCTATGTTCTGAAATCCATTTTGTCCTCGGCACCCAGCTTCCCCATGCGCTCTATACATCTTTCCCTCAGCACCCAGCTTTCCCATATCAGAGCATGGGAAAGCTGAGTGCTGAGAGAAGATGTATAACAGAGCATGGGAAAGCTGGGTGCTCAGGGAAAGAGCCTTTTTACCTCAGCACAAAACATTCCCAACCCCTACTTGTATTATTTGTCCCCCCTTGTATATAGTTCTCCAAATACTATAATGGCCCCCACATAGCCTCCCATATAGTATAAAGGGTCTCACATAACCCTTCATATATTAGAATGCACCTCCTTAGTCCTCCATGTATTATACTGCATTTCCCATGGTTCTCCATGTATTATAATTTACCCCATAGTATTCCATATATTATACTGCACCACATAGTCCTCCATATATTATAATGCACCCCATAGTCGAGTGTAAATGTATGTCCATGTATGTCCTCTCATAGTTCTCCATGTATTATAATTCACCCCATAGTACTCCATATATTATACTGTACCACATAGGCCTCAATATTTTATTATGCACCCCCATAGTCCATGTATAAGGTAGGCTCCATAGTCCTCCATATATTATAATGTAGCCCCCATAGTCCTATAAACATTATAATGCAACCCCATAAAACTTCATATTTTATTATTTAGCCCCATACTCCTCCATGTATAATGCAACCTTATATTCCATGTATAAGGTGTCCTTCATGTTGTATAATGCATCCCCAAAGACCTCCATGTATAATACAGCCCCATAGACCTCCATGTATAATACACCCCTATAGTCCATGTACTGTATAAGATGTCCTTCATGTTTATTATGCAGCCCCATAGACCTCGATATATAATGCAGTCCCCCAGGCCTCCATGTATAATAATGCAGCCAGCCTCCCCAGGCCTCCAAGTATAATAATGCAGCCAGTCTCCCCAGGCCTCCATGTATAATAGTGCAGCCAGCCTCACCAGTCCTCTGGCCACCGTGTACTCACTAATTTATATATAAAAAAAACAACAAGTACTCACCTCTCTCCTTGTTTTCCTGCTGCTATGTCCTCACCTCTGTCCTCCTTCCACGGCTGCTCCGTCCTCACCTCTCCTTGTCCCCCTGCTGCTCCGGTCAACGTCCTCCTGTCCTGTGCTCTGTGCTGTCAGCACAGCAGTCGCACAGGAGTGACGTCACCGCGCAGACACAGGGGGAGAATAATGATAAATAGAGCGGCGCGGGCCACTCTATGCTTCATCATTGCTGTACACGATGACGGGGAGGAGGGCCCTGTGCCGCCGCCGCTGACACCAAGCAGGGGAGCCCGGTGTCAGCGGCGGTGGCACCGGGTCATATAGAAGCCGCGTGGTCTGCGACAGATCAGCGCAGCTCCTCTCTCACTGAAAGGAGCTGGCTGAGGGGCAAATAAATCAATATATAAAATAATGTTAGAAACATAAGAAATATTGGATAAAGTTGATGGGGTTGTGCTGTAAGGCGGGGGCCACACAGGGACTACTGCGATCCTCGCATTACACTCGGCTCACACTGGCAGCACAGCGGGAGCCGAGTGTCATGCGATTGTCATTGCGGCTGAGGTCCGATCGTGTGATCAGACCACAGCTGCAGGGGGTGGGCCAGCACTGAGGAGGAGTGGGCCAGCACTGAGGAAGGGAGGGCCAGCGCTGAGGAGGAGAGGGAGGGCTTTATCTCCCTCTCTCCTCCGTTGCCGGCTATTGGCATTCTTGCTCTGCACTTGCATTACACCGGTGTAATGCAAGTGCAGTGCGATGTTTCTCTTACCCCATAGACTTGAATGGGTGCGAGAGAAAGAGGATCGCATTGCACCCGCATGCTGCGACTGTTTTCTCAGTCCGATTAGGACTGAGAAAATAATCGCTCATAGGTGCTGGCACATAGAGTAATATTGGTCCGAGTGGAATGCGAATTTTTATTGCATTCCACTCGCTCCGATTTTCATGCCGTGTGTCTAAAGGGGGCTTTACACGCAACGACATAGCTAACAAGATGTCGTTGGGGTCACGGAATTCGTGACGCACATCCGGCCTTGTTAGCGACGTTGTTGCGTGTGAAACGCAGGAACGACCATTAACGATCAAAAATACTCACCATATCGTTGATCGTTGACACGTCGTTCTAATCTCAAATATCGTTGCTACTGCAGGAACGATGTTGTTCGTCGTTCCTGCGGCAGCACACATAGCTATGTGTGACACTGTAGGAACAAGGAACAACATCGTACCTGCAGCCGCTCGCAATTAGGAAGGAAGGAGGTAGGCGGGATGCTCCGCCCACTCATCTCCGCCCCTCCGCTTCTATTGGGCGGCCGCTTAGTGACGCCGTTGTGACGCCGAACAAACCTCCCCCTTAGAAAGGAGGCGGTTCGCTGGCCACAGTGACATCGCTAGGCATGTAAGTATGTGTGACGGGTCCTAGCAATGTTGTGCGCCACGGGCAGCGATTTGCCCGTGACGTACAACCGACAGGGGCGGGTGCTTTCACCAGCAACATCGCTAGCGATGTCGCTGTGTGTAAAGTGGCCTTTAGGCCTAACTCTGAAAGTCCATTTAGAAGGGCTGTGATTTCAGCCCATATACATGCGCCAATTAACTATTTACAAGTTGACCAACCTTCATTTATGGACTCGTTTGCATGGACCAACCCAACGGTATGGAGACAGAATAATAGTTAATACTATTGTTCTGTTCCCTTACAAAGTGCAGCACATCTCCTGATTATACTCACCACTGAGCTGCTGACAACGATGATTTAAAGGCCCACATAAATGACCAATCAGCTGACAACAAGCGTTTTGCTTGTTCTTCAGATGATCAGAAGCATGTTTACATGGCCTGATGATTAGGAATGTGTGTTCTTCTCAACACTGCTCGTTTGTCAGTTATCGGTTGAGTAAAAGGGCCTTTACTCAGTGTCAGTTATTTAGGTCTCATAAACATAGGTAGTCGGATAGATAGAAAAAGAACAAAGCTACACAAGTCCAAGGAAATTGTGAGTGCAAAACTCCAGTTTTCAAATCTCAAATTAGCCAAGGTCCTTCCCAAGTGTATAAAAATTTTTTTTACACAGTTGGTTAGTTAAAATTTAATATTACCAGTTATGTATATTAGATTTTATGATAGGGTATTGATCCAGGGAACTAGTCTGATTGCCGGATGTGGAGTCAGGAAGGAAATTTTTTCCCCATTGGAACTTGTTTGCCACATTGGGGTTTTTTTGCCTTCCTCTGGATCAACATGTTAGGCTACGGGTTGAACTAGATGGACTTAGAGTCTCCCTTCAACCTTAAAAACTATGATACTATGATACTATGGTCAAAACGCTATTTTGGCACTTAAAGGAGTTGTCTTAAGATGAATCTTCTGGGACTGCATGGTGACCGGTAGACTATACAATGAGCTGTACATTATTAAATTAAAAATCCCTCCATTTTTGGTTATGAAGATTTTTAATAAGGGGTGAAAGGCAAAGTTAATTGTTTTTTTCAAGCAATTTTATTCAATTATGAACTTGATGCAGCCCCTTTTAAAGCTGTTTTGCACTGCAGTCACCTTTTTGGAGATAGATAGCTAGATAGATCGATAGCTAGATAGCTAGATAGATCGATAGATAGCTCGATAGATAGATAGATAGATCGATAGCTAGATAGATTGACAGATAGCTCGATAGATAGATAGATAGAACCTGATCCTAGTCACAACCACTTACATATTGACATTAAGAGAGAAGCTAATTAGTGACGTTTGAGCACTCGGTGCTCGTAATGAACAGTCGTATGCTCGAATAGGCAAAACTCGAGTGCCCATGTATAATAGAAGTCTTCTGGAAAAATGCTCAAGTTCTCCATGGACTTACGTTATACTCGCGCACTCGAATCGCAACCAACTGAGCATACGACTGCTCATTACAAGTACCGAGCACCTGAGCATTGTATTGCTCGCTCATCACTAAAGCTAATGTGTTGTGAGGGGATTGTATGAAGCCATTCTCTACTCTGAAATTGTCAGAAATGTGCTAAGAGGAGACAAACAGATACTATGGGCAGAAAGTAAAGAATAAAAAAAGCTTTATATGGCTTTAAACACCATTAGCACTCATTGTCTTTCTAATGAGTATTTACCCCATATATTATCATTAAGACGTCATAAATATTCTACGGATTATTCTACTTTCAACAAGTGAAGGTTATATAAGGCTCTGCATAATACCCAGAACAGACTTGTATCCACTGGACATTAACCTTGTATGCTGCTATTGAATACCTTTTACACCTTTTCAATATACAAGTATAGAACTCAATATGCCCCTTTAATTAGTGATGGTGAGGGAATGAATATAACACTAGTAAGCAACATGAAATGGCAAAGCTTTGTAAACTTATGAAGTTTCCAGAGTTATGAGTGTCAAGAGTATGTATTGAGTACTTGTATGCTTTGTATACAGATTGCCTTCATAATTGACTTTTGCTCTGTATTATGTAAAACCAGCAGACATTAACATTTAATTACATTGCATATCCAATGCAGCATATGGCAATGGTTAGAAAGATAAGAAAGACTTCCGAGCCTCTCACTACGTCTACTTGTAGGCAATTATATAGGTAGTGTTATGGACTGAGTCTTAACTCTTGCTTATGTAAATGTATTTAAATGATTACTTATGGGAACAGTAAATATAAAATATATACTTTTTTAAATAACTACAACGATCTAGACGTCTAGACAACCACCCTGATAGACAACTAACTAATCATATTTCTATAGTATAAGCCTAAAAAAAATAATTGTAGAATATAACCAGCAAACCACTTACTCCCCACTTCACATCCTTCCAACCCCTTCCTCAAAATGAACATGTCACCTCCATGCTGCATCCAGTTTCTGTGTGTCTCAATGGCATGGTCTTGGCATGTTCCTGCTGCTGTAACTTCATCTAGATTGTTTTTCAGCCGCATCTAAAAGTGCCAGAGTTGTATGGGAGAGGAGTCACTAACGGTATCACACAAACGCACACACAAAAATGTATCAATCTAGTAAAAGAACAGTAACAATTCTACAAACAAGGCACAATTCAATACTGCATATACTTACACTGTTTGGACTACGGACTAACCATCGTAATTGGAAGCTTCTCATGAAAACTCCTATGACTTTAATTTTCATTTACAATTCAAGTAATGTAGGGCTAGTGCAGTCCCAGGAGCCAGGTAGTCTACACACCTTGAAATGTTCTTATCGGTGGGTTCACTTTTGGGTTGTGTCACATTTCGAACAATATTAATAACTGCTTGGCTATTACAAAATTCGGTCTGTTTCATGGAGTGAGGAAACTGCTCTCAAAGTCTACAGAATATGTTACATCACTAATGTTTTATACAGATAATATAGACATATTATAATTTCATTTATATCAATTCCAGTTTGTGAGTATTTAATAATGGAAGGGTTTCTGTGTGAAGTGTAAGTTGTCGGCTGCCTGAGAAAGTGGCAGGGACTTGATATGTGATATCTGATATGGCTCTGACTTTTAGCCTCTTATTAAAATGTAATGAACTCAATTATGTAAACTAAGTACATACCAAAGTTCCTAGAGGGTCTCGTCACAATAGGCACAAATGAAGTTTCATTTTAACTAGATCTATACTGGGTATGATGCTTATTTACTCATATTGATTTATAGTGGTGCTAACAAGCCTTGATATCATTTAATTTGTCTCATTTTTTCCTGTTTTATTCCAAATATTTTTTCTTGCTTCGCTGTGATACTTTGTTTTAATACAGGGTCACATTTGGCGCTCTGGCTGTTCCAGTTCGGCCCACGGACCGTAACAGCCAAGGGGCTGAAAACTGTGGACCATGGGCTGCAACGTACCCTCTGCTGCTGCCCGCCGCTAGATGTCAACGCTATCCACATCCTCAAGATGCAGACAGCGCTGAACACATTGGCGGAGCACAGTGTCGCTGAATCCGTATTCCAACAATCAGTGTGAAGCACAGCAGATGCTATGACATCACATCATCACATGTAATGTGCTGAGCGTCAGTGCACCCGAGGCCGGAGCAGAGCGAGGGGAATGGGAGTGAGGTGAGTATGTGGTATTTTTCTTTTTTTATGTGTATGGGATATTTGCATGTATGTAGGAAGCTGTGTGGGGGCTCATAATGTATATAGGGGCTATAGAGGGGCTCAGACATGTATATATGAAGCTAAGGGGAGAATTGTATATAGGAAACTATGGGAGTGCTCATACTGTATTTAGGAGGTTATGTGGGTGTTCATAATGTATATAGGGGCAATGAGAAGCTTAGATATGTTTATAGGAACCTATGTGGGGGCTAGCAAGTTATTTGGGGTTCACATTGTATATAGGTATATATAGGTGGGGCTCAAAATGTATATAGGAGGCAATGTGAGGCTTATAATGTATATAGGTGGCTATATGGGAGCTCACAATGTATTTAGGAGGCTATGTGAGGACTCATGCTGCATTTAGGAGGCTACATGGGGTTCATACTGTATTTAGGAAGTTATGTGAGGCTCATACTGTACATAGGGAGCTATGTGTGGTCTCATACTGTACATAGGGGCTGTGTGAATGCTCATCCTGTATGTAGGGAGATGTCAAAAGTGTCATATATCTTTTCATGGGGCAACACTGAAGATAACAAAATATTTACAAAAAAATGTGAGGGGGTGAACTCACTTTTGTAATATACTGTATGTTTCATTAAAACCGATGAAAAAAAGATCTGCTGAAGTAAACTCACGACAATGCAAAAAAAAAATATTTGTAATATTAAACATTAAGAGAAAAAAGAACGTAAAAACAAATATAAACAAATCACAGCACATCCATCATTATCTCTCATTAAAGTGTCTCCTTGTTGCTCCATTTAAAAAAATGACTGGTGGCGATGAATTAACTTGATGGTAAACACTCTTTACTTACACTATGCATACATATCATTTATTACATATTTGGCAGAAAGATGTGCACTGCACAGATGGATTTTTTAACCATTTAACTTGGACCTACATGTGAAATACATTGCTCTACAGTAAAAACTATAATCTAGTGTGCGTACATACAGCTTCTGCCAGAGACAATATTTCTACAGATGACAAAGCCGGATACTTTTAAAACACACATTAAGTTGAACATTGTGGACTTTTATTTCCAAAGACTGGATAATAGCCTTGCAAATTAGAACATATTTCTAAAGATTTAGATGTAAGTAAACCTACTACTTGTTTGGGGGTTACAATCCAAAATATTCTATTTGGTTTTTGCAGTTATTTACCGAGATGACAATATGTATACCATAATCCTATTGGAAAAATAGCCAGTTACTTTCTCTCTTGATATCATCACATATACCTTAGTTTAACCCTTCATCCTATGATCAAGCTACATTTTTCATATTTTCATAGAATCATAGAATGGTGGAGTTGGAAGGGACCTCAAGGGCCATCGGGTCCAACCCCCTACGAGTGCAGGCTTTTTTAAATCATCCCAGCTATATGTTTATCCAGCTTCCGCTTGAAGATTTCCATTGATGGAGCGCTCACTGCCTCCCGTGGTAGCCTGTTCCACTCCCTGACTGCCCTCACTGTCAGAAAGTTTTTCCTAATGTCTAATCTGAATCACCTTCCTTTTAGTTTCATCCCATTGCTTCTTGTACTTCCTTGTGCTAATGAGAATAAGGTCATTCGCTCTGCATTCTGACTACCTTTCAGATATTTGTGGACCGCTATTAAGTCTCCTGTCAGCCTTTTCTTTTGCAAAAACAATCCTACTTGTTTTAGCCGTTCTCCATATGACATGGTTTGCAGACCTTCTACTATCTTGGTTGCTCTTCTCTGGACTGGACTTGCTCCAATATATTGATGTCTTTCTTGAATTGGGGCCCCCAGAACTGTACACAGTATTCCAGGTGAGGTTTGACCAGGGCAGAGTATAGGGTAATAATTACCTCTCTTGATCTAGATTCAATGCTTGTCTTGATACATCCCAGAATTTTGTTGGCCTTTTTAGCTGCACCACACTGTTGGCTCATGTTGATATTGGGCTCTATGATTATGCCGAAGTCTTTCCCTGTGCTATCACTTAGTTCTATTCCTCCTATACTATATGTACTTTTAACATTTCTTAGTATCATCTGCGAATTTTACGAGTTTCCCAGTAATTCCATTGTCCAGATCATACTTCTGTGCTCACAGACAAATTCATGAGACCCGGTTAATCCCTAATTTTTTTCTCCCCTTCTTTTTGTCCACATAGATGGCTTGTTTTTTGTGGGAAAAGATGTTCTTTTGAATGACACCATCCTTTTTATAATTTGATGCACTGGAAAGTGGTAAACTAAATTCCCAGTGTGTCGAAATTACAAAAGATAAGTGAAATTCCCCAATTGTTTTGGGGGGTTTTATTTACCATTTTCCCTATACAGTAAAAATGATCTGGCAGTATGAGTCGCCAAGTGAACAATATTACGCAGATACCAAACATGTATACAGAAGCATAATATTTTCATTTTTCGGGACATGGGGCTGTGTGTGGGCTTGTTTTTGTGCACTGTGCTGAAGATTTTATTAATACCATTCTGGGGTAGATGTGATGTTTTAATCACCTATTAATGCATTTTATTGCAATGTAGCGGCGACCAAAAAAACCCCATAATTTTGGAGTTTCGATAATCTTTTACGTTACACTGTTTACTGATCAGATACATTTATTTTATATTTTGATAGGTCAGACATTTATAACCACAGTAATACCAAATACGTGTATTTTTTACGGTGTTTTTATTGGGACAAGAGGGTAATTTGAACTTTTATATTTTTGTATTTTTTTCATATTCTTAAAAACATTTTTTTTCATTTTTCACTCTATTTTTTAATCCCCTTAGGGCAGAGGTCCCCAACTCCAGTCCTCAAGGCCCACCAACAGTGCAGGTTTTTGGGATTTCCTTAGTATTGCACAGGTGTTAATGTAATTACCTGCCCAGGTGCTGGTTCCAACAGCAGTGCAATGCTAAGGAAATCCTGAAAACATGCACTGTTGGTGGGCCTTGAGGACTGGAGTTGGGGAACCCTGCCGTAGGGGACCTGAACCTGCGATAATCAGATCGCTTGTACTGTACACAGCAGTGCTACACCACTGATATGTTTATCGAAAATAATGGTCTCCTATGAACGTCAGCTATAGGCTGGCTTTCACAGGAGTACCATAATGATAGAGTTCTTCAGCAGATTCCCGACTGTCATAGCAACCAATCAGTGCTCTGCAATTACATCACAGGCATGCTGATGGGCGCATTAATATTATATGCTCCCCAGTCAGGGCATATTAAATGTCATTGCCAGCAACCAACCGCGGCATTTAACAGGTTAACAGTCACGGGCTGTTAGAGGCACATGATGGCTGAATAACACATCATCTGCCTGGAAAGATGTGGGCTCAGCTTGTAACCCCACAGTAAAGTCAGGGACCCAACATAAGACATAACTGTAAGTCATATGTTGGAAAGTGGTTAAATGATATTCCATGGCAACAAACTTTATATATATTAGTATTTCAAATGATTATAAGAAACTGTGAAATATGTATAATTAAAGAAAATAAAATTTGAAATTACAGCTCACTGAAATCTATGAAGACGGCTCCTGATGAGAGACATAGGTAGAGACAGATCCAGAGATGGTGCTTTCTAGTAATTTTTCTTTCTCACTCAGTGTTGGATTCGCAGCTACACTGCTTAATATTGCTTTATAATGTCCACCATGTAGATCAGGGGTCCTCAACCTGTGGCTCGGGAGCCACATGTGTCTTGCTGGCCCCTTATGTGTGGCTCGCGGCTGTCTGCCAGCTTAGTGCATAAGCACCAGGTCTAGCAGACATTTATGAAGTGCAGGTCTCAAGATGGTGACTTTAGTGAGTTGTCCCACACAGAAGAGCAGATCTGAATGTGGTAAGGTAGGAACTACTGGATATTGGTACACTACCTCAGTGTGATTTCTGTGGAAAAGCTTTCAGTGTCATTGTACTGGTAATGGGGCCTCTGGGTGTCACTACTGTGAGGGGGCGTTAGCTGGATGTGTCTCTCATCCTCTCTCAGAGCTGACTGTGGCTCCCAAGGTCAGAAGGGTTAGGAACCTCTGATGTAGATTCTAAGGGATGTCTTATCAAAAGATAGGGGAGCAGGATCTCCTCTTTTCTGAGTGCAATGTATGAAAGAAACAGACTAGATAGTCTCTTCCTATTGGCTAATGGACAACTATTAGAAAAGGATCCTGCAGAGAGGAAAACCATAAACTTTTCATAAAATAGTACACACATGACAGCTTTTTTCTGAAAAGTGACCTAAAGAGATAAGTATGCTTTCATTAATATTAGGGTTGAATTGTGAGTAAGATTGAAGTCTATTGAAATAATAACAAGACAAATAAACATTTGATCATCAATCTCAATTCATGCTGCACAGTCTACAAGAAAAGAATTAGCCACGCATGTCTCACACAATGAGCGCAATAGGAGGGATGACTCTTTCACTGTCATGGATTGCCAGGATTGACCTCAGAAAGGTGACAGAATAAGTAGCTATACAAGAGTCAATTTAGCCAACATCTATCTATCTGTGGATCTAGAAACTGTAGGCAGAAACGTCAGGGGGCACAAAGCTCAGCTTACAAGTGAAACACTCCCAGTAGTTAAAGTGAACCTGCTTTCCAGCCCCTCCTAAACCACCACCGTAATTTTATGTATCTTTTGCTGAATTATAGAAGGTCCTTTATGTGACATAAAGTGGCATGTAAAAATTTGGCCACCTCTGGTCAAAATTACTGTTATTGCGAGCAGTTAAGCAAGCTAAAGATTATATGACCTCTAAAAGGCATAATTTAAAGGTTACACATTTCGTTTGGATTTTAGGCAAAAAAAATGTAATCTTTTACATTTTAGGATTAACAAAAATGAAAATTGGCCAATGTAAAAGTTTGGGTACCCTGCATGGTTAGTACCTAGTAGCACCCCCTTTGGTAAGTATCACAGCTTGTAAATGCTTTTTGTAACCAGCCAAGAGTCTTTCAATTCTTGTTTGAGTGGTTTTTCATACATTCTTATATGGAAAAGTCTTCCAGTTCTGTGAGATTCCTGGGTCATCTTGCATGCACTGCTCTTTTGTGGTCTAGCCACTGATTTTCAATGATACTAATGATACTCAGATCAGGGGACTTTGAGGGTCATTGTAAAACCTTCAGCTTGTGCCTTTTGAGGTAGTCTATTGTAGATTTTGAAGCTTGTCATTATTAATTTGTAGAAGCCATCCTCTTTTCAACTTCAGCTTTTTTAAAGATGGTGTTATGTTTGCATCAAGAATGTTCTAAAATTTAATGAAATCCATTCTTCAACCCAACCTGTGAAATGTTCCCCGTGCCATTGGCTGCAACACAACCCAAAGCATGATTGATTCACCCTCATGCTTAATGGTTAGTGAGATATTCTTCTCCTGAAATGCCCTTTTTCTCCACACATACTTTTGATCATTGTGACCAATGAGTTCTATTTTAACCTCATCGGTACAAAGGACTTGTCTCCATTATGCATCAGACTTGTTTATCTGTTCTTTTGCATACTTCTGACCCTGAATTTTCTGTTAAGGATGCAGGAGAGGTTTTCTTCTAATCACTCCTGCATGAAGGCCATATTTGTTCATTTGTCTCTGGGCAGTAGAACACTGTACCATTAAATCTTCCTGAAGGTCTTTTCCATTCAATCAGGGGATCTAATTTGCCTCTATAGCATTCCTATGAGCAAAGTCCTCACAGAAATTTTTCTTGGTCTTCCAGACTTTTTTGACATCCACTGTTCCTAGTAACTGCCATTTCTTAATTAAAGTTCGAACTGAGGAAAAGTCAACTTGAAAAAAATACTTTGCTATCTTCTTATAGCTTTCTCCTGTTTTGTGGGCTTTCACTATTTTCATTTTCAGAGTGCTAAGCAGCTGCTTAGACGAGACCATGGCTGCTGTTTTTTGCCACAAGTTTAGCGGAGGCTGGGTTTTTATAAAGCTGTGAAATTTGCATGACCTGGCCTTTCCTAGAGATGATAGTGAACAAGCCATAACCGTAACAGGCTAATTAGGGTCTGAAACCTTGGTTAAAGTTATCTGAGCACACAAATCTCAATTTGTGGCCAAACATTTGCATCAGCCCATTTTCCTTTTTTGTTAATTTTAAAATGTAAAAGATCAAAATATTTTTTTTTCCTAAAATGCAGGTTAAATCTGTCATTTTTAACTTTATGTCTTTTAGAGCTCTTTCCATCTTCAACTTGCTTAGGCTAGTTTCACACTACGTCTTTTTAACATCCGTTGAAAACGTTTTTTTAGCGGAAGTACGGATCCTGCTTTTACAGCAAATAACGTATGCAAACGCATATGTTATTTTGCAGGATCCTGCACTGGATGTTTAGGAGCGGGCATTGGAGTCATGTGATCGGGAGTGAGGGGAACTAGACTGGGAGTCGGCTTCTGACAGCTGCAGACGCTGGTAACCAAGGTAAACATCGGCCTTGGATACCCGATATTTATCTTGGTTACGAGTGTCTGCAGCTGCTAGGAGCAGGGCTGCCTGCACACGTAACCAACGTAAACATCGGGTAACTAAGAGAAGTGGTTACGCGATATTTACCTTGGTTACGAGTGTCCGCAGCTCTCATGTGGGAGAGAGAGGAAGGGGAGGAAGGGGGAAAGACAGAGATAGAGAGAGAGAGGGTGAGGGAGGGAGTAGAGAGATAGACAGATCACGCGAGACTGGTTCTGGGCATGCTCAGTACTTTCTGGGCATGCTCAGTACAAAAGCAGGATCCTGTCTATCAGCACGCCAGCGTTCACCTGCGTTTGCGTGCGTTATAGTGCGGATCCGGTGACTTGCAGTATTTTGACGCAGCTCAAAAACGCTACAAGTAGCGTTTTTGAAACATGTTAAAAAACTGCAAGTCACCGGATCCGCACTATAACGCACGCAAACGCAGGTGAACGGATGTTAACGCGAGTCCATTGCAAATGCATTGAAATAAAAACGCATTTGCACTGGATCCGTACTTCCGCTAAAATAACGTTTTCAACGGATGTTAAAAAGACGTAGTGTGAAACCAGCCTTAACTGTTCACAATAACAGTATTTTTTCCCAAGGGTGCCCAAACTTTTACATGCCACTGTACACTTCCTTGTAAATGTGCGGTACGCAAATTAGCTCAGATTAGTTCGGTATGAAGTTGATTCCCCCTAGACTAATGATGCTCTGGGCAAGCTTGATAATATCCACTACCCAGGCAACACCATGATTAGAGCTCAACAGCTCTAAAGCATGAACGTGATATCTACCTTCTTTGTCTAACTCAATGAAGCCACTGCTCTCCGGCTTTTGAACACTCCTCATGCTCAGAGGTGCATTAGTGACTGATCCTGTTTCACTATGGTTGGTTGCAAAGCAGGATCAGCCTCAGTGATACCTATATGAGCATGTGCGGTGCACTGATGAAGCCAGGGAGCATACACCCAGCTTCATTGTACATAGCCAGGAAGGCAGACTATTAAGTTCATGCATGAGTGTTGCTTAGTCCTGATGTTGATGCCACTTGTGTAGTCGATGTTATTATGCACTTTTTGTGGTGATTACAAGATCTGAGGCAGGATTAGTCTGGGGAATCGCATCAAGTCGGACCAGTCCTGACTAATTTCATAAAGCAAGCAAGATTTACAACTTATTTTTCAGACTTAGAATTTAGTGTTTAGCACATAGACATAGGACATTCTTATAATCCATGAAAAAGCTTACAGTATTTAAAGTAATAGTGGCGTTTGAGGGAAGAAGGGGCAAGGGAGCTGACAGGTTACCTTTAAATTAAGGATTTAGAAGTATAGTCATTTCTGATGGTGTTATGCTTTGAAGTCGAACTGCAGCCGTACCTGCTCTTATTCAACTAGGATATTAAAAAGAGTGTCCGGCTTCATATTTGTATAAGAGTTATTCCCATCTATGTCTTTCATAGCCAAGATGGGATTCCTTCTAGGTCTGTATACAATAGGCGAGGTTAAGAAACCAGCCAAGCACAGATGCAATACACTGATCAAATATTTCCCAAAGATATTAATGGGAAACACAGAAACATACCGTAGTAGCAAAGCGAGCTATGCTGGTGACGTAGTACCGGAGATCCTGAGTCAGCATAGCTCACCCTAGCGTTTACGTAACTATGAATAATTTCTATGGAAATTACGCAAACAGTATAGGGAAGCTTTTATTTTTTTTTTTGCAACCCCACTTTTGGTGTCCGGGACCTCTATCTTGGCCACCAAATAGGGAGACCAATGGCTTGAGGGGATTAACATGGGACTGTTGGAATGGGACTATTGTAAAGCGTAAAATGTTTTTTGTTTTTTTTTTTAGATTTCAACACATAAGATTTTTTTTAAAAAAAACTGTGGAGCTGAAAACCTCCTTTAATATCACTACACATTATAAATGGTCTTTTTTATGTTGTTTTCTTTTAAGTCGACACACAATACTTTTGTTTCCTATTGTTGCTAAACATTACAGGAAAAAAAATTCTGAATACAAGTATACACCTATTACTGTAAAATATTGACCACTTTGACTTAACCCCTTAGTGACGGAGCTAATTTTCACCTTAATGACCAGACCAAATTTTGCAATTCTGACCAGTGTCACTTTATGAGGTTATAACTCTAGAACGCTTCAACGGATCCCGGTGATTCTGAGATTGTTTTTTCGTCACATATTGGACTTCATGTTAGTACCAAATTTAGGACAATATTTTTTGCGTTTATTTATGAAAAAAATTGAATATTGGCAAAAATTTTGAAAATTTTGCAATTTTCAACTTTTGAATTTTTATACCGTTAAACCAGAGATTTCTGTGACACAAAATAGTTAATAAATAACATTTCCCACTTATCTACTTTACATCAGACCAATTTTGGAAACAAAATTTTTTTTTGTTAGGAAGTTAGAGGGGTTCAAAGTTTATCAGCGATTTCTCATTTTTACATCAAAATTTACAAAACCATTTTTTTAGGGACCACATCACATTTGAAGTGACTTTGAGAGGCCTAGATGATAGAAAATACCCAAAAGTGACACCATTCTAAAAACTGCACCCCCCAAAGTACTCAAAACCACGTTCAAGAAGTTTATTAACCCTTCAGGTGCTTCACATGAACAAAAGCAATGTGGAATGAAAAAAAGCAAAAATTAAATTTTACCTAAAAATGTTGCTCTAACCCAAATTTATTCACTTTTAGAAGAAATAACACAACAAAATGGACCCCAAAACTTGTTCCCCACTTTCTAATGAGCACGCCGATACCCCACATGTGATCAGAAACCTCTGTTTGGACAAATGGGAGGGCTCGGAACAGAAGGAGCAATATTTGAATTTTGGAAAGCAAATTTGGCTGAAATAGATTGCGGGCACCATGTTGCATTTACAGGTCCGCTAAGGTACCTAAACAGAAGAAATCCCTCACAAGTGACACCATTTTGGAAACTAGACCCCTCAAGGATTCTATCTAGGGGTATAGTGAGCATTTTAGATCCACAGGTACTTCACAGATTTTGTTAACGTTACGTTGTCATATTGAAAATTTTAATAATTTTCTCAAAAATGTTGCTTTAGCATCAATTTTCTCACTTTTTCAAGAGGTAATTCCAAAAATTTGACCTCAAGGTTTGTTAACCACTTTTTTATGAGCGCGGTGATACCTCACATGTGGTCTGAAACCTTTGTTTGGACAAATGGGAGGGCTTGGAACGAAAGGGGCAATATTTGAATTTTGGAAAGGAAATTTGGCTGAAAAAGATTGCGGGCACCATGTCACATTTGGAGGACCCCTAAGGTACCTAAACAGCAGAAACCCCGCACAAGTGACCCCATTTTGGAAACTAGGCCCCTCAAGGAATTTATCTAGATGTTTGGTGAGTACCCTGAACCCCCAGGTGCTTCACAGAATTTTATAACGTTGAGCCATGAAAAAAAAAAAATAAAATTTTACCACAAAATTGTTATTTCAACCAGGTAGCTTTTTTTTTTACAAGAGTAAAAGGAAAATATTCAGCATAACATTTATTGTGCAATTTCTCCTGAGTTTGGCGATACCTTATATGTGGTGGAAATCAACTGTTTGGGTGCACAGCAGGGCTCGGAAGGGAAGGAGTGCAATTTGACTGCAAAATTGGCTGGAATCAATAGCGGACGCCAGGTTGCATTTGGAGAGCCCCTGAGGTGCCTAAACAGTGGCTGTCCCCCACAAGTGACTCCATTCTGGAAACAAGACACCTCAAGGTTTTTATCTAGGTGTATAGTGAGCAGTTTGAATCCACGAATACTTCACAGATTTTGATAAGCTTAGGTTGCCATATTGAACATTTTCATTTTTTTCACAAAAATGTTGCTTCAGCATCAAATTTCTCACTTTTTCAAGAGACAACAACAAACCGTGGACCCAACAGGTTGTTATCCAATGTCTTATGAGCACAGGGATACCCCACATGTGGCCAAAAACCTCTGTTTGGATAAATGGGAGGGCTTGGAATGGAAGGAGCACCATTTGAATTCTGGAAAAGTTGAAATAAATTGCGGGCACCATGTCACATTTGCAGGGCCCCTTGGGTACCTATACATTAGAAACCCCCCACAAGTGACTCCATTTTGGAAACTGGATTTTATTCAGGAGTATAGTAGCATTTTGAATCCACAGGTACTTCACAAAAATGTTGCTGTAGCAACAAATGTCTCACTTTTAGGCTATGTGGCCATGATCCAGCGACACGGCGTCTAGTACACAGTGTCAGCCTCCTGCAGAGATGTGAGTGTTGTCCACGGGAGAACGCAGCTGCCCATGCCCACGATTTGGGTTCAGGCCGCTGTGGAGCTCTATGCTACCTGCAGAGAACACTCATCTCCGCAGCATAAATTGACATGCTGAGGCTCGGGAAGCTGCCTCCACAGGTCGGTTTATGCTGCGGAGAAGAGAAGTACATTGGGCAAGCACATTGGGCATGGGATTTCTAAAAATCCTTCCACTGTGCTTCTACTGCACAATGCAGCGTTATGGACGCAGGGAAAACACTCTGCGCCCAAAACGCTGCAAATCCCGATTGTGGGCGCACAGCCTAAAATGCTACAATGGATGAATGGATAGATGTCAAACAAATATAACGTCCCACCCCCTGCATATTCTAAGCTGGCGCCCTTTAGTGCCTTTCATGTGGCACTAAAGGGTGCTTAGCCTTGTATTTAGCCCCCCAAAAAATTAATAATTAAAATAAACGACGTGGGGTCCCCCCTATTTTTGATAGCCAGCTAGGGTAAAGCAGACAGCTGTAGCCTGCAAACCACAGCTGACAGCATCACCTTGGCTGGTGATCAATTTGGAGGGCTCCCCAGGCGTTTTTTAAAAAAAAAACAAAAACGTGGGGTCCCCCCAAATTAGATCACCAGCCAAGGTGAAGCAGACAGCTGGGGTCTGGTATTCTCAGGGTGGGAAGAGCCATGGTTATTGGACTCTTCCCAGCCTAAAAATAGCAGGCCGCAGCCGCCCCAGAAGTGGCGCATCCATTAGATGCGCCAATCCTGGCGCTTCGCTCCAGCTCATCCCGCGCCCTGGTGCGGTGGCAGACGGGGTAATATATGGGGTTGATACCAGCTGTAATGTCACCTGGCATCAAGCCCTGGGGTTAGTGATGTCACGGCATCTGAACAGATACCCGACATCACTAACCCAGTCAAGAAATAGAAAAAAATAAAGACAAAAAAAAAATTTATTTGAAAAAAAACTCCCCGAAACATTCCTCTTTTACCAATTTATTGTAAATAAATAAATTTCGGTCGCTGTAATCCATTTTTGAGGTCCCACGCCGTCTCTGGATCTTCTAGAATATGGGGGGCACGTTCAGGGAACGTATCCCCCATTTTCTGGAAGAGCAAGCTCTCCATGAGCAGTGTGGGTGCAGTAATCTGAGAATACTGCACTCACACTGCCCCGGTCCAACCTAGGGCAGAGTGACCTGCAGTAACCTCATTCTAGAATATGAGGGGCACGCTCACAGAACGTACCCCCCATTTTCTAGAACAGCAGGCTCTCCATGTGAGGAGTGTGTCTGCAGATTACTGCACTCACCCTCCCCCGGTCCACAGTGGAGCAGCCTACTGCAGCAGCGACGTCAGCGTCCCTGCTTGCAGGGATCCAGCTGACAGCCGCTGTCTGCGCATGCGCCGCCAGCATTCAAGAGAAGGAGGCGGCGTGATCGAGGGGCCGGAGCACCAGCAGCCAGGTAACGTATGACCGGGGGCTGGGGGGGTGACCGGGGGCTGGGGGGTGTGACGGGGGGACCTGGGGACAACTTTCTGCCGCATGTGACGTGTCACATGCGGCAGAAAGAGTAGGATGAATGCGGCCGCCATTTTCCACGCTCCGGAGGGGAGAGGGGGGAGGCGGCTCTGGAGAACCGGAGGGGGCTCCGGGGACCAGAGATCTCCGGTGTACCGGAGGAGGGGTCAGGGGGAGGACATTTCCCTCCGATCTGAAATGTTTGATCATTTCAGATCGGAGGGAAATGAATGCAGAGCCGACGGCGGCGGCAGTTTTCAGCGCGCGTCGGCGCCATCTTGGATTTTCCGGAGGGGGGGTAGGGGTGGTGGGGGGACTCTCCGGTACCGGGGGCTTTGGGGGCACTAGAGGATTATATTTATTTCTCATCTGACATGTTTGATCACGTCAGATGAGAAATAAATCAATTTTACCGGCCATTTTTTTTTTTTTTAATGTTGTCGCCGGTATACGGTGTATACCGGCGATCGCATTAACGGGGTCCAAAAAAAACACCCCGATTCATAATCTTGGGGGTCTCAGCTACCTCCGGTAGCTGAAACCCCCGAGATTTTTCGTCACTGGGGGGCGCTACAAGCTTTTTCCGGCCTGACGTCTCAAGACGTCAGAACAGAATAAGTACCCTGTTTTTCCGACGTCTTGAGACGTTAGGCCGTCGCTATGGGGTTAATGTGGAATATTTTAGTATTTGTTTTATTTATATTTGATTTTTATTTTAATGTGGATTATTTTCAAATATATTATTTCTATACCGTCAATAAGAAGATATCTTACGGTAATTGTGATATTCCATGGGAAAGCTTCAAGGATTTAAGCCGCAGACAGCAAAAAATCTTTTTAAATGAAAGAAATATTAGCACAGGATCCTAGCATGGCACATTCATTCATTTCTCATACAACCCTATCTTGTACATGAATTTTCAATATAAACAATAGCGGGAATGCGGCTTTATTCTCCACTGCCACAGTAAATCACACAAATAATTAGCTCATTGCTCCTGACAACAAGAGGCTCACTTAGTTTCCATCATCCAAGGAAAGGTAATAGGTCAGCCAGCTAAAAGCAGCTAGATAGATTTAAACATATTAGCCTAGTTACCATCATTAGTTGCCATCTCTTTGTTAGGAATAATTAAAAAATTGGTTCTACAATTCAGGGTGAGCATTTTAGAGGAGATACATTTATTGAATGTCACAATCCTTAGCTTACATTATAATAATTTTAGCTTTCACTTTTATCTACTAATCACTGCTACGTTATTTCAGAGTACAAGTATTTCCTTAAACGTAAAGTCTAAATTTACATTTATTTTCATAGATGTTTTCCTAAACTATAATTTCCAGTTATTGACCTTTATTTTACTGCCATAGAGAATACATTTAAGGTGTTGTCCGCTTTGACCTGGCAGGAAGTCTTTAATTCTCCAGCAGCGCTGCCACAGGGGAAATGAAGGATTACACATTTCTAATTAAAATCAATGGGCAGCCCTTGTAATGCACAGGCGTGCTGTGTCCTCCCGTGATACTCTTTGGATCTGATCTGTATTTGGAAGATAGATGAGGGTTCTGAATGTGGGACCCCCTCAGTTACGGACATTTCTTTAGTATTGGGTTTTCAAATTTGTAATTTAAAGTAAACAACTTATTTCATGTACCAGGGAAAGTGAAGAAATGACAATGGACACAATGGTGAAGAAAAATGAGAGAGAAGGAAAGATATGGAAAAAAAAAAGGAACATAACTGCAGCAATGACATAACAGGATGTGTAAATATATTAAAATTTGACTTTTATTCTTGAACATAAAAACTATGTCAGTGCATATACAGACCACTAAAATGAGCTATGCCTATGTGTTTTGAGGACAAGGCTTGTCACCGAAACCTGTAGGACTAGCTAAGTTTACTTTGTATACACTGACATAGTTTTTATGTTCAAGAATAAACGTCAATTTGTAATATATTTCCACATTCTGTTGTGTCATCGCTGGAGTTCTATATCTTTTTTCCATTTGATTTCCTACCAGCGCCAGGGCAACTCCATGCAAAGATTGTGATTGAGCAGCTCATACTGGGGGTAACAACAGAGTGATCGGATATAATGTGCAGCAAAAAAAATAAAATTGAAAAACCCTGCTTACCTTCCCCCAGAAGTGATCTGTTTATGGCTGACTGCATCTAGGCGGAGACCCGAACTGCCCAATTTCGACTTACCAGATGCAGCCAATGAGTAGTTGCTCTTCAGCTGCAGCTCATTAACATTCTTTCAGAGGGCAAGTCCATTCTGATGAAATAGTGAAGGCTAACAGCTGGCGAGTACGTGTTGGCACTTGACACAACATTGTCATGTCACCACCAGCAACAGTGGCTCCTAGATTGCTGGAATGGTGCAGCAGGTGAGTATACACTGTTTTTATGTTAATTAAGGTTCTGAATTGATTAAGCTTTGGTTTTTCCGGGACTGGGCAACACCTTTAATATTGAAATTTTCCTATTTTTATTTTTAATTATCTTTTAGGAGAATGCTTTTCTTCCTGAGCCCCTTATGACATTGTGCCCTAGTGTGTGAGATCTCTAGGAGGGCATGGATTGATAGAAAGATACACATTCCTTGAGCACATCGGTTATAGATTTACGGAAGGTTATTCATCGAACATACAAGCTATGCTGCTTTTAGTCCTTCTACAAAACATGAACAGAACAACCTTTTACACTTGTCTTGAAAGTCTGCTGCGTGTACTATGGATGGACACATATTGGCAAGACTTATAATTTTATAGGAGTGGACGGACTTTTCAGCCTTTGATTTTTTTTCCAGCATTCTTTTAACTACGCTTTTCAGGACCAATCAAAAAGAATATTCGGGATAAATCTGTGCATTGACTTTCGTCTGATAATTCCTATGTTTAGAGGCTATGCTATATTTAATGTCCCACTGACTCACAAGAAGGACGGTTCTATATGTGCCGCATCTGTTCCCTTTACCCATATAATACACATCTGGCAGTACAATTACTAATGTCATTCTAAAGAGAAGGGTTAACATTATGTTCTATTTGCTAGGACATGAGAAGGATTCTTAGACCTCTGTCACAGATGAAAAAAAAATGAAAAATGTAATTAGTCCTTACCACCTGTACCAAAGTTATAGTTAATTGACCTAATAGTACCAGTAGAAGAGAAGGTGCTAATTATACTATGCTGCCAATGACAGGAAATGTGTTAATTAGACCAAGTCTGGAACTAGAAGTTTTAATTAGACTACTACTAAACGAGGAATGGGTTAGATGTACATTACCTACAGGTAATATATATTGGGCTCTGTAATTGAATAACACATAACACTAATCTAAACTCTATTAACTGTAACAACTAATACAGTATGCTTATACATTGATGTTATATAGTCTATATAATGTGCGTACATGAAGTGGCAGTGTTACCGTGTTTTTCCAAAAATAAGACAGGGTCGTATATTATTTTTGTTTCCAAAAAAAGGGCTAGGTCTTATATTTGGGGGAGGGTTTATTTTTTTTTCCATGAACAACAATCACACATTTATGCTTCAGTTTACCTTGAAGGTGTATGACCAGCTTCAGCTTGAAGGTGTATGGCCAGCTTTAGGGTTAGTAACCTTAACCCTAACTTACCTTCACATGTGCTAGTGCAGTGTCATTGTCTCTTAAGGTAACATTTACTGACACTCTCAAAACACTTTGTGCGGTAGTGGCACTCTTTTTCTCTATACATCCCGGGAGGGGACAGAAGGCGGGAGTCTGGAGCGGCACTCGGGAACAGTGGTTATGATGTCACACGTGGCTGCTTCTGCGGGAGGAAGCAGGGCTAGCCGGGAGGCCAGATCTAAGAGACAGCACTCGGGAGGCAGGAGGTGGGACCCTAGAGCAGCAGCCATGCCCACACCATAGTGCAGTAGCAGCCGGGAAGTGAGACCTAGGAGACAGCATTCAGGAGGCAGGACTCGGGAGCATGTGAGCAGATTTTACCCTACCATGGTGGGAGGAAGCGGCAGGATGATTTATGAGCTACATTATGCCTATTCTAGTGCCTCCAGTGTTAGGTTATGTCTACGTGATGTTAGTGATATAACCTAGTGCCACGTGACATAACCTAGCGCTGGAGGCGCTGAGTAACTAGGGCATATTTTTGGAGTAGGGCTTATATTTAATGCCTACTCCAAAAATCCCTAAAAATCAAGCTAGAGCTTATTTTTTGGGGAGGGCTTATTTTTGGAAAAACAGTATATAGAAGTATATAGAACTAACGATGAGCATTTTGAGCCAAGCATTATTCACAATAACTAGTAGGCAAATGCAACCGGTGAAAACCTCATGTCCACAAGCATATTAGGATCCATGATCTCCGACGGGAGCCTACAGTACCTCCATTTTTACACGTTTGTTTTTTCTTTTGCATACCAACAGAAAAAAAAATCATGGGATAATGGGAGCGCATAGTGTGCCATTGGGAGGTGTCTCTCTGTAGACTAAGGGGCGCTTTGCACACTGCGACATCGCAGGTGCGATGTCGGTGGGGTCAAATTGAAAATGACGCACTTCCGGCATCGCAGGCGACATCGCAGTGTGTAAAGGCTGGATGATACGATTAACGAGCGCAAAAGTGTCGTAATCGTATCATCGGTGCAGCGTCGGCGTAATCCATAATTACGCTGACGCAATGGTCCGATGTTGTTCCTCGCTCCTGCGGCAGCACACATCGCTGTGTGTGAAGTCGCAGGAGCGAGGAACGTCTCCTACCGGCCTCACTGCGGCTTCCGTAGGATATGCGGAAGGAAGGAGGTGGGCAGGATGTTTACATCCTGCTCATCTCCGCCCCTCCGCTCTGATTGGCCGCCTGCCGTGTGACGTCGCAGTGACGCCGCACGACCCGCCCCCTTAACAAGGAGGCGGGTCGCCGGCCACAGGGACGTCGCACGGCAGGTGAGTGTGTGTGTGAAGCTGGCGTAGAGATAACTTTCGCTACGCCAGCTATCACCACATATCGCTGCTGCGACGGGGGCGGGCACTATCGCACTCGGCATCGCAGCATCGGCCTGCGATGTCGTAGTGTGCAAAGCCCGCCTTAGAGTAAGTAAAGAGATTGCTAAAAATGATTGATTCATTGATTGATGGAAATAAATATGCAAGCCGTATAAATATATAAAATAAAAGCCGGCTCTGCTTGCTGCATCTGTACTCTCAGGCAGCATGACAACAAATATGACAAAGCTGTAGAAAGCATTTCTGTACATTTTTCTATTTATTTCATTGTAATTTGCTAAAATTTCACAGTACATTATGGCAAGTTCCAGTAGCACAACCATATGGACTTAGCGACAGAAAAGGTGTTATTACCATGCAGACTGAGAGCAGCTAAAATAATATTCCTCACTTTTATCCAGAATGCTCTGTCGGTGCTAGACTGCTAATATTGGAAACATGCAATCATTTACCATTATGGGCCATAAATGGGTGAAAAGTGGACATCTGGCACTAACTTCCATTATATCCAGTGATACGTGGTTCAAGCTCATGGATGAAAACAAATGCAACTGTAAGATCACATAATGAGCTAAATGTACACACTATTATTACAGATTTCCTTTATCACATATATAATTTGTTTATATATACAATCTATTCATAATATAAATGAATAGATTATTTTAATGGACTATTTCACTACACTCTATAGAAATTTCTATTTTCTCCAACGCCTTCCAATAACAGTTAAGGATAGAGGTTTTCTTTATGCTAAAATCTCAGCAGCAGATATTAGAGGCCAAAAGACATGACTGACTTCAGGTACGCTTTTCCAGAGCCTTTGTGCTACAAGTAATTTGGAATCCCCTATATTACCATTAACATATGACGGACCTGAATGAGGACTTATGTTTTTGTGAGTTGAGTTGAATGCTAATAGTGGCAATTTGGTGTACAGAACATTTTGGATCAGTTCACATTTATCCTGTGCTCTATGCTGAGCACCTACATTAGGGTTTCCATCTATATCTCTGAAATATGTAATTCAGGTGAAACCCCAACAGATCCTTTCAGTAATAAGGCATCAGAGTTACTTTTTTTTCCTGTGTTCAGCAGTGTCTTTTTTTTTTTTTCAAAGGTGCAGGAAACTGTTGTTGAGTGTTGACCACACTTTTGTACATACCTAGAGGACACGTAAAATGATGGATACCACTATATCACAGGCCATACGGGAAGTGACTCTTCATTTTAGTGAATTTTTCATTGGAAAGTTTTGTCTGAATCATGTTTTTTCAGATATTTACACGTAAACCAGAATGTAAGTGCTCACCGTAGAGACCATAAAAATTACCTGCGCCTTACTGCGAACTTTAGAAGGCAGAATGAACAAGTTAGCAGCAGTTGTAGAATTGGCTTAATTACTATTTTTTATTCAGTTTTCTTTGTAATATTAGTGATAGGCGGCTTTATTTCTCAGGTTAGTAAAATTACAGCAATATCAGCTGTACATTTTTTTTTAGATTTGGCTACTATCACACTAAAAAATGCTTTAAAAAAAAAGTTTTCTGCATCACAGAATTTTGAAGGCTATAGCTTTTCTATTTTTCTGCAAACAGAGTCATGTGAGGGCTTGTGTTTTGCGGGATGAGTTGAAATTTTTATTGGTACCATTTTGGGCTACATAATATTTTTGATCACTTTCTATTCCACTTTTTGTGAGGCCAAATCAAGAACAAAAAGAGCAAATCAGGAATTGTTGAGTTTTTTATGCTGTTCACTGTGTCGTAAAGTGATAAGACAGCTGTATTCTTTCAGTCAGTTTGAATACAGTAATACTACATGTTTTTTAAAGATTTGCTGCTTTTACAGAATAAAAAAAAATAATATATATATATATATGTATATATAAAAAAATGTGTTTTCACATTGCTATATTCTGAAAGCCAAAGGTGTTTTATTTTTTCGCTGATGAAGTTGTAGCTTGTTTTTCAGTGATGCCATTTTCCTTTACATATGACTTTTTGATTTAGTTTTAGTCCCCTTTTTTGTCAGCTGTACGATGAAAAATTCTAAATTTTTAAGTTAAAATCTGTATTCAGTGAAGACTTTCCCATTATTTAGATAACAGATGACTATTGTTACTTATACATTTCTATGTAGATAGAAGGGAGAGGAGGAGGAAAGAGCTCTGCCTCTAGCTCCTCCCTCTGCATCTAGATCCTCCCTCTGTCTCTAGCACCTCCTTCCTCCCCTTGTCACCATAGAATCCCATCAGCAACAACAGCCATCTCCTATCTCAGTAATAGGAAAGCTGTCACTGATACAGATTTACAGATAAAGACTGATCAATTCTGGAGGAGAAAAAAGCAGATTTGTCTGATAAGATAGATTACAAAGTTGTTTTTTTTTTTTTTTGCTGATACTCGTCTGATACTACAATACTCCTTAGTACTTTGCGTTGTAGTCTTTAGCCATCCATTCCCAGCACACATTCATTGACATAAAGCCTTTTTTATATAGGGGTATAAATGGATAAAAAGGGTGCTAATCTTGTAACTGGTACCATGAACCTTTTGTCTTTGGATGGGACGAAGTAAGCATCACTGGGCTTCGGGCTAGATTTTGAAATTATGCATAGGAGTGTTGTATTAGAAACGCTTCAACTATTAGAGGTAGACAATCTACCCAATTGTATATAACAAGAACATACATTTAGTTATTTTATATAGAACATTAGGAATAAATAAATAACTAAAAGAAATTGTACCAGAAGGAGTGATGTAAAGGCTGTTTTTATACATCATAAAATATGACACGTTTCACAATGGACATTCACATATAACTCCTCGCTAAATATACCGCCATGATCCCACAAAGAGATCTTTCCACTGCATTTTTGTGAACAGAAAATCTGCTGTGTTTAAGCGGATGTGATTTCACAAACATTCCTGCCCACTGTGTTTAACGATACTGCTAAACTTTTATTGGAAGCCTGAAAAAAAGGGTTTATTTATGTATTAAATTTAAACCCCATAAAACAACGCTGCTTCAAATCTACACCAAAAAAAAGGTAAAACGCATGAAAATATGAAGCAACAACACAAAAAATAGAGCAGGTTGCTGTTGTATATTTTGATATAGAAATAACGTAGCAGCAAAAAGCATCTAAGAGAATGGCTTAACAATAAATTAGTAATTAAAGGGGTGGTCCACTATTTAGCTTTACTACTCACATCAACATTATTTACAGAATCAAGGTTTCTTTCAATACCTTGTGTTGGCAATATTGCCTGTGAGCGGCGTTATTGCAGTCCGCTCATCCCCATCGCGTGACCCCGGGCTCTGTGACTTCTAACATCTGGTGATGTCACGTCAACTTCCAGTTGACCCGACATCACCAAGGCGGGCCCCAGTTAGTGTGTGACTGGCCTGTGGGCGGAATTTCACTGCTCATCACAGCTCAGCATGTTGCACGAGCTCTCCTTCGCTGCAGAGTGCCGCAAGCAGGTGCGATGCTGGGCTGTCACGTGTGGGGAAACTCCGCCCACAACCCACTGACTCAGGAAGACAGTGACCGCGGTGATGACAGGTCAATTGGAAGTTGACGTGACATCACCGGATCTCAGAGATCACGGAGCTCAGGGGGCAATCAATCTGGATGAGCAGACCGCAATAGCGCCGCTTAGAGGTACAATTGCCAACATGAGGTATTTGAGAGAAGCCTTGTTTCTGAATGTTATATCGATGTGGCTAGTAAAGCTAAGTAGTGAACCACTCCTTTAATTTCAATCACTAAAAAATATTTTATTATTTCTCGCATTCAGCTTTTATACTGCCCATTTACAGTTACGATTGCTTGTAAACATATTAAAAATATTATACATTGCTATATTTACTAGAAAGAATATTTCCTAAAACAGATTAAATTCTAAAAAATGACAAAATACACAACAGGTTTATGGTATCCTTTGTTAGTCTTTTAGCATTGTGCTATAGAGGGAATGCAATATATCTTAGAGAATACAGTAATATGGAGAAGAAAAGAAATAAATCAGGAGCATTACATGTACGGCTCTTTAAAAGCAACAGGTTTTATGTAATAGTTTAGCAGTCAGGAGACTGACAAAAAGCCCCTAAAGGGTAATTATATTCTACACTGACGCAGCTTCTTTTATTCTCACTGCAAGAAGCCGTGTCAAATGCAACTTAATGACCTCCCCATAGAACGTGAGTGTAAGGTGCTTTCTGCCGGCCAGAACTCAATGACTTGATTTAAAAAAAATATCAGGTGCCCACATTATAAATGGCATTACTAGAAGAGATCTTATATAAGGCAGAATAACCAAGTGTGTGAATGAATGTTTGATTTCTAATGATCTCATACCTATGTCACAACTATCTACAAAGAAGGTAAATCATATCGCCTATATAGCAGCCACAGCCACTAGTAAAAAAAACATAAAAAAATTAGAAATCCAAATGAAATGAGAAATTTAGGATTCTTCAAAAATGTAGTGAACCTGTAGGAGACTGCTGGGATCACGTTTAGATTTCTTAGTTTAATAACCCCATTGAGGATATATTTTCCGCGTATTTGGACAATCCGTAGATAAAGAGGTGGGGTACCGGTACCGTGCTGTAAATTCACTGCTGTGAAAAGACATATGTTCATTTGCATCACACCATATCTTATAAATAGATCTAATTAACTACACTGTGCACATTCTTATGTCAATAGTAATGCAATTCTTTTCTCAGTTTCATTTACTGTTAAAAAACAACATAAAGAGTCTCGAATAATGTGGACGGTGTACAACAAAGAAACACGAGGATTACTATAGATAACAACATGACAGTGCCTTTACTGTTACATTACTTGTCTATCAGACAACATATATTAAATGTTAAAGGGGTTGACTGAGACGATTTTATTTTTTTTACTATGTGCCTAAGAACTTACAAGCTAACTACCTGCCTGTTCTGCCCGGTGCCGATCTCTACTAGCTCCAAGCTGTCACGGAACGTTGTTTCTGCAGATATCATGTTGACCAAGCAGCTGCTTGAATTCTGCTCTGCTCTGTTGGTGGGTATTATTGCTGACGTCAGCCTAATTGACAGCCGGCTCCCCACTGGCTAATTTTGGGGAGCTGGATGTCAATAAGCAGTCACACCTCACAGACAGGGCAGCCTGGAAAACATCTCTGCTGACTTGAGGTCAAATGAAGCAGCAGAATCACTGGCATGAGTAGCACTTGACTACCATGAACCGATGCAGTACAAAACTGGTAGGTAGTTAACAACTACCTGCCTGTCAGTTCTTAGCCCCATTAGAATTAAATAAAATAGTCCCAGATAATCCCTTTAATATGTGACACTACAATGACCACTGGTAAACAGTAGAGTGATAACTTTATTAGTCATATGTACCATAGTAAGTCAAGGTATTATGTGATACGCAGTATAGGGAAAGAAACTGCTTGGAGTGGTATAGTGAAGGAAATACTAGGAGCCACAAGATGAAGAAGAATACTATGAGTTCAAAGAAGATATACAAGGCTAAGAATAGCAGAGAAATTTAATCTTTTGGTGTCATAAGTTCAGCCTGGGGAACACCAGAGTTAGGTGCAGCCTAGGGAATACCAGAGTTAGGTGAAGCCTGGGGAACACCAGAGTTAGGTACAGCCTGGGAATACCAGAGTTAGGTGCAGCCTGGGAATACCAGAGTTAGGTGCAGCCTGGGAATACCAGAGTTAGGTGCAGCCTGGGAATACCAGAGTTAGGTGCAGCCTGGGAATACCAGAGTTAGGTGCAGCCTGGGAATACCAGAGTTAGGTGCAGCCGAGGGAATATCAGAGTCAGGTGCAGCGTGGGAATACCAGAGTTAGGTGCAGCCTGGGGAACAACAGTGCTAGGTGAAGCCTGGGGAGTACCAGTGCTAGGTGCAGCCTGGGGAACACCAGAGTTAGGTGCAGCCTGGGGAACACCAGAGTTAGGTGCAGCCCGGGGGACACCAGAGTTAGGTGCAGCCTGGGGGACACCAGAGTTAGGTGCAGCCTGGGGGACACCAGAGATAGGTGCAGCCTGGGGGACACCAGAGTTAGGTGCAGCCTAGGGAATACCAGAGTTAGGTGCAGCCTGGGGAACACCAGAGTTAGGTGCAGCCTGGGGAACACCAGAGTTAGGTGCAGCCTGGGAATACCAGAGTTAGTTGCAGCCTGGTGAACACCAGAGTTAGGTGCAGCATGGGGAACACCAGAGTTAGGTGCAGCCTAGGGAATACCAGAGTCAGGTGCAGCCTGGGAATACCAGAGTTAGGTGCAGCCTGGGGAACAACAGTGCTAGGTGAAGCCTGGGGAAAACTGTTGCTAGGTACAGCCTGGGGAATACCAGTGCTAGGTGCAGCCTGGGGAACACCAGAGTTAGGTGCAGCCTGGGGAACACCAGAGTTAGGTGCAGCCTGGGGGACACCAGAGTTAGGTGCAGCCTGGGGAACACCAGAGTTAGGTGCAGCCTGGGGGACACCAGAGTTAGGTGCAGCCTGGGGAACACCAGAGTTAGGTGCAGCCTAGGGAACACCAAAGTTAGGTGCAGCCTAGGGAATACCAGAATTAGGTGCAGCCTGGGGAACACCAGAGTTAGGTTCAGCCTGGGAAACAACAGTGCTAGGTGAAGCCTGGGGAAAACTGGTGCTAGGTGCAGCCTCGGGAATACCAGTGCTAGGTGCAGTTTAGGGAAAACCAGTGCTAGGTGTAGCCTGGGAAACACCAGTGCTAGGTGCAGCCTGTGGAACACCAGCGTTAGGTGCAGCCTGGGAACACCAGCGTTAGGTGCAGCCTGGGGAACACCAGCATTAGGTGCAGCCTGGGGAACACCCGAGTTAGGTGCAGCCTGGGGAACACCAGAGTTAGGTGTAGCCTGGGGAACACCAGAGTTAGGTGCAGCCTGGGGAACACCAGAGTTAGGTGCAGCCTTGGGAACACCAGTGCTAGGTGCAGCCTGGGGAACACCAGTGCTAGGTGCAGCCTGGGGAACACCAAAGTTAGGTGCAGCCTGGGAAGCACCAGTGCTAGGTGCAGCCTGGGGAACACCAGTGCTAGGTGCAGCCTGGGGAACACCAAAGTTAGGTGCAGCCTGAGGAACACCAATGCTAGGTGCAGCCTGGGGAGGTGCAGTTTGGGGAAAACCAGTGTTAGGTGCATCGTGGGAAACATCAGTGCTAGGTGCATCCAGGGAAACATCACTGCTAGGTGCATCCTGGGAATCACCAGCTTTCAATGCAGCCTGGGGAACACCAGAGCTATTTACAGGGGAGGTTATTGTTCGTGACAACACCCGTGGTTCGTGGTAAATGGGAGTACCGCCGCTGCCGATGGGAGTACTCGGGGGAGATGGAGCGGGGCAGCCAGATGACATTTCTCTCCACGGGTAGGGTAGGCCCCAGGGTGCACGCCGCGCAGCAGGCCGGACGCAGTGAGGAAAATGCAGCGTACTCACTCAGGCCTTGTGGGTGTTGGTGTGACCATCAAACAGACTCTGACACATAAGTAAACCAAGTCTCTGAGCACTGCTGCCTCTCTGGGGGGAGATCATCGAGGAATCTGCTCCCTTTATGTTGCTGGTGGTCTTGACCTGCCTCCTTGCATTTAGTTGTAGATGGTTCTGAGTGACCCCATGGCTTGAAGCTTTCGGGGTTCTGCTCCCTATACTCAGATAGGGAAGCTGTGCTCTCGATGGCTGACACTTGGGATTTCAGTGGGCCGCATGGGTTGGAAAGCCCTATCCCCCTCGTTGTGTTGGTGCCTTCGATCTCTGAGCTCTTGGGGACAGTTCATAGAGAGACTATCCTCCAAAGGTTAATTATCAGGTTGCGTGAAGCTACACCCTGATCTAGGGTCCAGTACCCCGCCATGCTCGGTACAAGTCCGGTTACTAGATATTCTGGTGCTGACCGTTCTCCAAAACTAAGTCTGGCTCCTTTCTCCAATATCCTGCAACCGGGTCTCCGACTCCTCCAGTCCCAGACCACCGTCTGCGACCTAGCCAATATCTCCCAGGGAGCTCCAACTCCCCTAGCTCCTTACTCTCTGAGGGCTACTTCTCAACTTCTCTCCCAGCTCCCCAGGAGCTGCCACTTCAGCTCCTCTCTCACTGAAAGCTGACACTGAACTGACCTAAGTCACTCCCACCAGTCTTCCTTACCCCTAGGTGGGTGGCACTATTCCAGCTAGACCACCCACTGGTGTGCCTGACAGGGTGTGGTGTAAAGTGACTAGGTTTTGAATGCTTATAGAAGCAACACCAAAGGTTAGGATCCCAGAACCATGGAGGGTGGGTTCCGCACTATAAGGGAAGGAGTGCAGTCCCCTGTAACACCCTGACTAGTCCAGGGTGTCACAATAGCATGGAGATAGCCAGGGCTAAATGAAGCATGAGTAAGGCCAGTTCTAGGTGTAGCTTGGGGAAAGCCAGTGCTAGGTGCAATGTGGGGAAGGCCAATGCAAGGTACAGCATGGGGAAGGCCAGTGCTAGGTGCAGCATGGGGAAGGCCAGTGCTAGGTGCAGCATGGGGAAGGCCAGTGCTGGGTGCAGCATGGAAAAGGCCAGTGCTAGGTTCAGTGTGGGGAAGGCCAATGCAAGGTACAGCATGGGGAAGGCCAGTGGTGGGTGAAGCATGAAGAGTGCATAGTTTGGAAGTCTAAAGAAAAGCAATATTATATTAAATGGACCATGGAGAAAGTCAACTTACATGCTAGACGGACAATCTTATAGCAGTATGTAGTATGCTTAGGCAGATGAACTTGTTTTTCACTTGTCTGAGTACCAATTTTGAGACCAGAGACACAAGTCATAGATCTAAGGCTATGTGTCCACGGTAGAATGTTGCTGCGGATTTTTCTGCATGAAAATCCGCGACTTTCGCGGCAAATCCGCACCTTTTTTTTGCCGCGGATTTGCTGCGGATTTACCGCGGAATTGCCGCGGATTTTGATGCGGATTTTTTTTTTCTTTTTCCCAATTCTGAAGCCAAAATCCGTATCAAAATCCGCAACAATAATTGACATGCTGCAGATTTTTCCGGATCAAAATCCGCGGCAAATCCGCCGCGGAAAAATCCGCAGCATGGACACAGCATTTCCAAAATGCCATTGAAATGGCTTGGAAGTGCCGCTGCTGCAGATTTTCGGAAAATCCGCGGCTTTTCCGCGAGAAATCCGCGGCAAAATCCGCGCATTTTCCGCAGCGTGGACACATGGCCTTAGGTGCAAATTCATTCAGATTGTGCTGCTACATACCTTACAAACAGCTTAATACACACTGTGTAGTCAAAATTCCAATATCCAAAAAAACCTCTTAAAGGAGTTGTCTCACAAACAATATACAATCTAATCAATAGATCTTAAAATATTTATTAATTCCACAATTGGAAGTGTTAAAAAAAATCCTGTGCTGAAATAATCTTAGAAATGTGCCCCTGCTATGTACTGTGTAATGTCTTTGTCTGGCCATGCAGGGACATGGTCTGGTCATACAACAGCTCCTAGGCAGGGGAGAATGCAAAAGATAGTACACAAACAGGACAGCATGGGATTACAGATTATTCTTTCTGTGAGGTAAAACATTTCCATGCCTGTCTTTAAATAATGTTTTACCTCACAGAAAGAAGCAGCTGCACTCCCATGATGTAAGGTATGTGTACACTCTTTTGCTCCCTCCCCTGCCCCGAAAGAGAAACAGCATATTAGCCCCTGTCCCTCGCTATTCTGCAATCACATTGTCACATATTTGATTAGGGGTACTGTGCTTCCTTTATAGGCACCATTTCATTTTTGGTAAACAGTAAAACGATGTAGTTTGCCAAAAAGCTTAATCTTGATCTTATCTATCAACAAGACACTTTCCCAAAAGAATTTTGGCTTACTCCTGTACATTTTGGCATACTACAGTTTAGCTTTTATAGGTCTCTGTGTTAGCAGTAGGGTCCTCCTGGGTCTCGTGCAATAGCATTTAATTTCATTCAAATGTTGACGAATAGTTTGCACAGACACTGATGTGCTCTGAGCCTGCAAGACAGCTTGAATTTCTCTGAAACCTAGTTCGGCCACTTATCCACCATTCGGACTATCCTGTGTTGTTATCAATTTTACTGTGCCATCCAAATCCAGGGAGATTAGCTACAGCTCCATGGATTGTATATTTCTTCATTATATTGCGCACCATGGACCTAAAGCAACATCAACATCTCTGGATAAGGACTTGTAAATTTGGGATTTTTGATATTTTTCAACAATTTTCATTCTCAAGTTGTGAGTTCTCTTCTCCTATTTCTGTTCTCAATGCTTAGTGTGGAACACACAGGCACACAATGCAAAGATTGAGTCATGGTCTTCCTTTTTTATCTGGTTTCAAGTGTGATTTTCATATTGCCCACACCAGTTACTTGCCATAGCTAAGTTTGAACGAGCATCACATGTTTGAAACAAAGTTGATCACCCATGATTATGGAAAGGTGCCAATAATTTTGTCCAAAACCATTTTTAGAATTTTGTGTGAAACTATGTCCCATTTTTTCAGTGATTTGTTTTGTGTTGTTCCAATACAGAACACAAAATAAACTTGTGTATGACAAAACGTGTATTCTGGGGAAAATGCTGAATTTTCCTAAAAAATTTCAAGGGTGCCAACGCTTTTTCAGTCATGACTGTGTATAGCATTATCTGAGCACAGAACATTTTTTACAACACATCTCATATTATTGCAAGATCTATTGATTAAAATGTACTTTTGTTTGGAAGACAATCCATTTAAGTTTGCATAACTACTTAATGACTCCCTGAAGCTTTGCTATATCTTTTAAAGGGAACCTGTCATCAGAAATGTAGCTATAAAGCTAAAAGTTCCCCCCTCTGCAGCTCCTGGGCTGCATTCTAGGAAGCTTCCTATAGTTTTTGTGGCACCTTTTATACCAAATTAAACACTTTGTACACTACTACCTTTTCTTATGCAAATTTCTAAAATCGTCCATGGGGGAGGGCTGCCTGGGGTCCGTTGCTGTTCCTCCTGCAGATTTACGCCGCCCCCGAACGCTGAATTTCAAAGCTCAGGACGCCGCCCCTGGGCGCCCGGGGTCCCGCGCATGCGCTGTTCCACTGTAGCGGTGCCGTGCACTGTGTGCACGTGTGACCGCTGGTGACGCTTAGCGCGGGCACGAGGTTATGGGCGGCGCTGTGAGTGTCATCAGTAAGTGCCGCCCATAACCTCGTGACCGCACTTTCCCCTATTACTCCAGCGTTATGCGCAAGCGCTCGCTGGCCTGATGACCGGACGTCACCTCCTTCCCATCCATTTCCTGCTGCTGAGCTTCCTAGAATGCAGCACAGGAGCTGCAGAGGGGGGAACTTTTAGCTTTATAGCTAAATTTCTGATGACAGGTTCCCTTTAATATAGTTAGCTAGTACCACACACAATATTTGTATAAATCCTCTCATCACATCATGCTGGGCTGAAACTGTGCTGGAGACAGATTTACTATAAACCAAACTCAGGCAGAGAGCTATAGAAAAAAAGAGGTTATTGCAAACTGGACACTCCCAGTTGTCTCATAGGGAATAACATAATATCAGTCTCCTAATATGTGTTTTCTCTGAAACACTCTTTTTAGCTATGAAGTGTTCGACTAATAACTCAGAGCCGCAGGATACAGTTTTCCATGGTTACCTTGCAAAGCCACAGGACAATATTCAAGAAAGAATTTAAGATAAATGCTGGAGTGGTGCAAAAGACAACTACAAAACAACAAAAGGGTTAATAATTTCTTAGTATCTTCTGTTGATAGAACTTCAGTAAGATATATCTGTATCAAAGACCTTAAGTTAACATTAAAGTTGCAAAAAGGAAAAGTTATAAAAGTAAGAAAGTGGCAGGATGGACAGACATGTTAATGATATGCAATTGATGGAAAAATGGAGACAAAAGTTTCAAAACAACTTAATTTTTCCAGGATAGACTATAGGGTGCTTTACACGCTGCAATATCGCTATCGATATCGCTAGCGAGCGCACCGACCCCCGTCGGTTGTGTGTCACGGGCAAATCGCTGCCCGTGGCGCACAACATCGCTTGCACCTGTCACACGGACTTATCTTCCCTGCGACGTCGCTGTGGCCGGCCAACCGCCTCCTTTCTAAGGGGGCGGTTTGTGCGGCGTCACAGCGACGTCACACGGCAGCCGTCCAATAGAAGCGGAGGGGCGGAGATGAGCTGGCGGAATATCCTGCCCACCTCCTTCCTTCCTCATTGCTGGTGGACGCAGGTAAGGAGATGTTCGTCGTTCCTGCGGTGTCACACATAGCGATGACCAACGATATTATGAAAAGGAGCAACGTGTTACCGATCAAAGATTTTTGCCGTTTTTGCGATCGTTGATCGTCGCTCCTAGCAGTCACACGCTGCAATGTCGCTAACGACACCGGATGTGCGTCACAAACACCGTGATCCTGACGATATATCGTTAGCGATGTCGCAGTGTGTAAAGCACCCTTATGAGCGACATGTGCAGAAATACCCTCACTTATAATCTTAGCATTCTATCAATGAGGTTATTAATGGTTATCTGAGGGACGTTCTGTCACACTGGATGCAAAAACACCAAGTCGCATTTTGCTGGTGCAAAATGTGAACAGCTTGTATGGCCTGAACCTGTTAACGTGTCCTGCAACGTATGCAGACTAGTCTTCCATCTAGCACATCTGGAACGTAATTTGTCAGCAACTATAAAGACAGCTGCCACCAGAGGATCTTGATGATTGCATGCCCAAGTGCATTCAGTATGGCAGAACATTCCTCAGACAACCATCAATAAGTAACCTCAATGACAGTATGCAAAGGCATATAAGGGTATGTATTTCTGAATGTGGTGCTCAGTTTGAGTACTAAATAAGTCAAGATATTTTAAAAATTGTGTTTCCATTGTTTCATCACTTGCATATCATTCAAAATGTTTAGCCATCCTGTGAATTCTAGAATTTCATGACTTTTATTGTACACATTATTTTATATGGCATCTTTTGTGTTGATATGTACAGCTGGTGAAATAAGTATTGAACACGTCACCAATTTTCTAAGTAAATTTATTTCTAAAGGTACTATTGACATGAATTTCTAACTAAATGATGGTAACAACCCATCCAATCCACACAGGCAAAGAAATCAAACCATAGAAGTCCATAAATGTAATGATGTGAATGAGAAATTACACAAGAAAAAAATATTGAACATGCTTACTGTGGAGACACTGGGGTCAGTGGGTGCTCTCGTCCGCTGGCCCGGCCGCCTTTAGAAAGACAGCATGGCCTAGGGCTCATCCCAACTGAGCGCCCGACCTCCTTAACCGTAGGCGGAAAACTACTCAGACCAACACAGGGTGAGGAAATCACAATATTAAGACTTTATTGGATCCCCAAACAATCAATGGCACATAGCACATAACCAGCAAAACCACAAAATGTAACCGGCAACAGTTTCTCACCCTTCCGCTGGCTCACCAGGGATTAGACTGTCCATGCCTCAGAGCTTCCAGGGCTACTTACTCCAAAGCAGCAGCACTCCGCTTTTGGCGGGCACCCATCGAGAATGGATTAACCCCAGATTAGGAAGCTGTCGGAGGACCAGAAAGCCTGTAGTCAGGTGACTGGATTGTCCCAAGCTGGATTCGTTCCTTAGGTAGTCTTTGATAGCTCAGCCGAATCCTTGCATTCAATGATGAAGTCCATATACGGTAGTATTATAATCCAGGTTCGGTTATGGCTTGCCAATCGGATCCGCAGGTCCTAGATTAGTAGCATGTAGCAAGAGTCTACCTGGGCAATGGACAGTCCTCCTTCTTATACCCCTGAGCTCTCCATTCAGACCCTTGGGGTCTTCACGATTAGTGGATAAGACTGGGCTCTTATTGGCTAGATTTCAAGCCGTATACAAAATATCCCTAGTGTAATGGTCTCTGGCAGAGACGAGGGAGAGACAGCTAAGTTACATCGCAATACAATGGGAGGTTCGCATAATTGATTTGTATGGGTATCTGACCTTCACTGGCCAAGGCAATTACAAGAGTCAACTAGAACTGTAACACTAGACTCCTAAGAGTCTTGTAGAAACTATGAGGGGCTTATCCTTGTCTATAAATAAACTATCTTCATGTCTGGCTGAATTTTAAGAAATTTAACCCATGCTAGGCACTGACAGAGTCCCTGTTGTCATACGTACTGAAATGTATTTAATACTATGTACAAACACCTTTGTTGGTGTTTACAGCTTCAAGACACCACCTATATGAAGAAACTAGTTGCATGCATTGCTCAAGTGTGATTTTGACTCATTCTTCCACACAAACACTCTCCAAATCCTGAAGGTTCCAAAGGCTCTTTCTATGAGCTCTTAGCTTTAGTTCATTCCATAAATTTTCAATTGGATTCAGGTCAGGTGTTTCGCTGGGCAACTCTAGAAGCTTTAATTTTTTTCTCCGAAACCAATTGAGAGTCTCCTTGGCTGTGTTTTGGATCATTGTCTTGCTGAAATACCCACCCTCATTTCATCTTCATCATCTTGGTAGATGGCAACAGATTTTTATCAAGAATGTCTCTGTACATTTGCCATTCATCGTTCCTTCAATTATATGAGGTTTGCTAGTGCCATATGCTGAAAAACAGCCCCACACCATGATGTTTCCTCCTCAAAACTTCACTGATGAAATGGTGGTAGTGGGGTGATATGCAGGGTCATTCCATGGTAACTGTCGTTACATTCACAAGCCAAAAAATGAGTTAATAATGGCTACAGACTGTTCTTTGAAGGCAGGCACAAAAATGAGTAAATGTATATTGTACATTGAACATATTCTCAATAGATTTCAACACAGTTTGATTTTTCAACAATACAAATTAAATACAAAATACAATGTTATTATTTGGTAACTTACGTTACTTTTTGTGTAACAATGATGTTGTTTTCACTTCCAGATTATGGCCCAAACAGTGCTCACTTGAGCCTTCAGTAGGTTATAAATTCTTCTATAACCAATGCCATAAGTATGTTTTGCAATAATAAGGTTGTGAAGGTCTGTATACAGCTCACTGGTTTTACCCATCATGACGTTTCTTGTGTGGCACCTTGATAATGAGACACCTTTTTATAGGTAATCAGTTGAAACAGATGATTTTATTCTTCACTTCGTAGAAGGATTGCTTTCTCATTATGGATAGATTTCAGTTGGTGTCATGACTTTACATAGCTTTTTCCACCTCTTTTTCTTTACGTGTTCTATACTTTTTCCCTGTATCATTTCTCATTATTAAACATCACTAAATTTATGGACATCCATGATTTGATTTCCTTGCCTGTGTGGATTGAATGGGGTGTTACTGACTTTTGGTGAGAAACTCATTTCTTTAGGACCTTTTAGAAAAATGAAATATACTTATTTGGATGTGATCAATACTTATTTCACGCACTATATATATATAGGGTTGGTATGTAGTTGGAAGAAGACTAATTTGAGGGTGACTGGATGAAGTGATTGTGATGTCACTGCTGCATTTTGTCAACAAATAGCAGAATAGGTCAAGAAATAAGGAATTAGGAAGCCAGAGAAATAAAAAACAAAATCCTGGAAAATGACTTCATAAAAGCAAAGAAACATAATTGTGTAAATGTATATAGATATACTAATTAAACTAGATGCAGTTCAGTGATAAGATTATTGCAGTGTTGTAAACCTAGCAGTCTTAATTGAAGCCATGTTCCAGTTTTCCATACCCTAATGTAAGGACTTCAGTATGGTCACTTTTAGATATTCCGCTTATTATGGTTGCTATGAGTTAGTTGCTGTGCAACAGTAAAAGTATACATAGCTTGCAAAACAATTAGGCTTTATTAAACCTATGCAGACCTTTCCACTGGCAAGTAGCGTCTTATCTCTTGAAACTCTATCACTTTAATAAAAATCAAAAAAATACAAACCTTTTGAGCTCATGTGCTTAACGCGGAAAGCTGTAAAATGAATATGTATGAGCATCTGCTACAAGAAAAGTAGCAAAATAAGTAGACTCCAACCATGCCAGCCAGCTCCATAAATATATTTAAAGCATGTCAAAACTTTCATATCGGAAAGATTTATCTTCTTAATGTGCCCAAGTATGTTGTTAAAACGTTTTCCACTTGAAAACTCATTTGAAGACAACTCAAATTTTACAAATTAAAAATATTCTAGATGGCGCTACATGATAAAAGCACACAATACACTTAGGGGGGCTTTGCACGTTGCGACATCGCTACTCCGATTTCGTCGGGGTCAAATCGAAAGTGACGCACATCCGGCGCCGGTAACGACGTCGCAACGTGTAAAGCCTAGAAGCACCAATAAATGATCGCCAAAGCGTTGAAAATCGGTGATCTGTGTAGTGTCGGTCATTTCCATAATGTCACTGCAGCGACAGGTACGATGTTGTTCCTTGTTCCTGCGGCAGCACACATCACTGTGTATGAAGCCACAGGAGCGAGCAACATCTCCTTATCTGCGTCCCGGCTGCAATAAGGAAGGAAGGAGTCATCTCCGCCCCTCCGCTTCTATTGGCCACCTGCCGTGTGACGTCGCTGTGACGCCGCACGACCCGCCCCCTTAGGAAGGAAGCGGGTCGCCGGCCAGAGCGACGTCGCAGGGCAGGTAAGTGCGTGTGAAGCTGCTGTAGCGATAATGTTCGCTACGGCACAAGAGATAGCATCTGTGACGGGGGCGGGGACTGTTGCGCTCGGAATCGCTACAATCAGCTAGCGATATCGCAGCGTGCAAAGTACCCCTTATACCTTCCAAAAGATGGTAATGCTGACAGAGCGTATAGAAGAGGCACAGTGTGGCGGCACCTGAGGCACTATGTCACTATACGGCACTGTAAGCAATGACTGAGAACCTTTAGCTCTCTGCATTTTATGTCACTGCTAATGGGCTACATACGGTGGATTTGTATTGTTTAGCGATGCAGTTTTTTGGTAAAATTGCTATAAATGTGTGTGGCCAGTAACCATCAATATAAAAAACACACCAATCTGCAGTAAAACCGTAGGTTTCGCCATCCTTCCCCATACGGCTATGCGCACACAACATTTTCAGGTGGATTCCACCTAAAACCCACCTGAAAAAGCATGAAAATTGGCAAAAATAATTAACCTATGCACTGCCATATGAAAACAACTCGCTATGCATATGTTCCGTCTTTTTTTAAGTTATTTTAACCACTTTAGGCTTCAAAAGCCTAGCAATGGCTAAAAGAAATGAACTGACCATGCTTTCATTTGGAAGCTGCTCAGTAGTTTATATACACAACTTTTTTTTAAAAAAGTTGCCGTCGGCAAAGCAGCTAAAAAAACACCCATGGGGACGACAAAAGAGACAATTCAGGCAAAACATCTCTGGCACATTTATTTTCATATAAAAAATGACTTGTTATTCATATGTTCAGTCTTTTCAGATTTCCAAAGACCTCAATCGGTTAATAGAAGTGACCAGATCCATTTCTCAGGCGTTTCCCACTATGAAGACACTATATTTTATAGTACAAGTCAATAAGAAAACTCAAAACACATCCTGGCATCTTTTTCAATGTTGTATCAACGTTTTTGCTTGACAAATCCTACTTTATTCTAACCAACCAAAGAAGGGGACAGATGGAAAGGAGTGCAACTCCATTATGCTGGAGTGCAACTCCATTAGGCTGTCAGTAGGCAGAAAGAGACAAAACAGGCCTGCACAAAAGTTATAAACTCAAATCAGTAGATCTTTAAATTAAAGGGGCTGTCCACTACTGGGTATTCCAACTTAACCATTTCTGGGCCCAAATTAAAACAAAATCAATGCATAATCATGTTCCACAGCGGCGCCAATATTACCGGCAGGTCATGTGACATGATTATGTCATGGGTCTGATTCAGAAAAATAGCAGTCACTGATCAGCTGTGGCTCATCAATATTTCATCAGATCTGATATCCACTATGATGAAATAACAATAAATGCAGCCAATCAGTGGTCTCTGGTTGGCTGTAGCAGACCAGTACCATAACAACGTCACATAGCTCGACGGGAATAACAACGCTACTGCGAGAGGCGAGTATGAATTGCTTTTTATTTTTAATGGGTCTTTCAAGTGACTAACCCTTATACGATCTAGCTAACAGGCACGGGGGGGATTGGAGCTGACAGCGCGATCCAATGCACTCTGCCATTTGCGGCCTTGTAATATGGACACGAGGCGCCAATGGGTTGTCATGACATCAAGGGCTCAGCTGATGACCCCTGTTGCTGTCACAATTCACTTCCTAAGAACGCCGGCGCTTTGCTGAGGCATCGTTCTGAACAGCAGAAGCAATCAGATAGTCCAGGCTTCCAGTCCCCTGAGGGGACTATTAAAATCAATAAAAAGTAAAAAAAATAAAATAAAGTAAAAAATATGAAAAAAAAAAAAAAAATAAAAGTTGAAATCATCCCCATTTTGCCCCATTGAAAATATAAAGCCCGCTTTACACGCTTCAATATATCTCACAATCCGTCGTTGGGGTCAAGTTGTAAGTGACGCACATCCGGCATCGTTTGTGAGGTATCTGCGTGTGACACCTACGTGCGATCAGGATTGAATGCAAAACCGTTGATCGCAAACACATCGTATCTTTGTCTAGAATTGAACGTTTTGTTGCACGAACCTAGTCAATTGAAACGTGTGACATCCCTCATACGATTTTGATGTCTGAGGCTATGTGCGCAGGTGTGCGCTCTGCACCGCAGCTTAAAAAAGGTCCGCTTCAGAGCGCAAAGTGCCCCTAAGGATATCAGAAATATATGGTTGTGAATATATTTATAGCCTTTAATTAAATAGAATATTGTGACATGTAAAGGACTGTATTCTAGTACTTGAATATAATATACAGCACAAACTACTGAAACCTACATGATAAAGATTATTCATTATTAAACTTTTGGTCTGTACTGTATATATGTATAAATGTGCCCAGGTGTATTGGATATGGAAATCATCAAGATTCGCTGCTGGCACCTGCCTTTGCAATTGCCGACCAGATGTGCTTGATGGGAGACCAGTCCGGAGATGCTGCAGGCTATAGTAGCACAATTATGCCATGTAAGCTGCTCACAATAGAACAAGAAACATTTGGCCATGGTATTGAAAAATAGCTCCTGGAACACTATGGAGAAATGGCTGTACCTCTGTTTCCACGATTGATCCACTTTGTGCTCCAACTGAAATTACAAGTCACATACCAAACCTAAAGTGTCAGAGCGTGTAGCATGACATTGGACTATTGGCCAGATGCCCAGCTGCAGGTGCCACATTAACCTTATGCCTTTGCTCTCCAAAACAATCATGTGGCAGAGCATGACAGCAATAGAGGCTAGAATAGAGGTCCAACTTTTGTCTTGGAAGTAATGATAGCAAGAGATTTGTCTGAAGACTGTCGGCAACACAATGAAGTGGCCTTCACATAGGAACATCACACTAGTACTATTATTATTATAATGTGTCTTGGCATAAAGTATGGTGGGCTGACCTCTCTAGGGTTGATTCCAGGTACACTAACTGCTTGGTGTACATCGATTTGGTGGTGGAACCAGTAGTATGGTCGTTTCTCCAAAATGTCACAGGAACTGTTTTTCAATTTGACAAATGCCAGGCCACATGTTACTAATGTTACCATGCTACCATGCCCTGCAGAATCTCCGGGCTTGTCTCCCATCAACACATCTGGGACGTCATTGGCCGGCAATTACAAGGGGGGCTGCCAGCAAGGGATCATGACGATTTACATACATTTGTGTAACGGTTACAGTCACAGAGGTCGCAATAGTGATCGTGCCTGGGGGTGGGCACATATTTCAGCTGGATGTGCATCTTCAGACACACATACAGCTGAAGTGTATGGCTGTGCAGGCACCCAGCAATACAAGCTGCCATCAGCTGACGTCAGCAGGCCTGTGACTGGGAGCATAACGCAGTGACTTTATGTGCTGCCCATCGATTGCACGCCAAAGTCAGTTTCAAGCTTTAGGAGGGGACGCCGTGCGCCAGGGGAGTGGAAGGAAGGCAAGTGGAATTGCCTATTTTTTTTAAGAGTTAAAAAACACCTGACGAATGGAAGACATAAACACCAGGATGGAGTACATATATACCAGGATAGGAGACATACATGCCAGGATGGGCCCAGGATGTAAGACATATATACCAGGATAAGAATCATATATACCAGGATGGGCAACATATACACCAGGATGTGCCCAGGATAGGGAACATATATACTAGGATGGTGGACAAATATATACCAGGATGCTACTACCAGTGCTATTCCATCAGGTTTGCGTTTAGTTGGACCATCATTTATTTTTCAACACGACAATGACCCCAAACACACCTCCAGGCTGTGTAAGGGCTATTTGACTAAGAAAGAGAGTGATGGGGTGCTACGCCAGATGACCTGGCCTCCACAGTCACCAGACCTGAACCCAATCAAGATGGTTTGGGGTGAGCTGGACCGCAGAGTGAGGGCAAAAGGGTCAACAAGTGCTAACCATCTCTGGTAACTTCTTCAAGACTGTCGGAAAACCATTTCCGGTGACTACCTCTTGAAGCTCATCAAGAGAATGCCAAGAGTCTGCAAAGTAGTAATGAAAGCAAAAGGGGGCTACTTTGAAGAACCTAGAATATAAGACATATTTTCCTTTGTTTCACACTTTTTTAAGTATTTCATTCCACATGTTTTAATTCATAGTTTTGATGCCTTCAATGTGAATCTACAATTTTCAGAGTCCTGAAAATAAAGAAAACTCTTAGAATGAGAAGGTGTGTCCAAACGTTTGGTCTGTACTGTATACCAAGATGGGCTCAGGATGTACCGCATATATACCAGCTTGGGCCCATGATGGTGGACATATACCAGGATGGGGAACATATATACTGGGATGAGCGCTGGATGAGGACCATATGTACCAGGATGGATAACATATATACCAGGATGTGCCCCAGTTGAGGAACATATATAGCAGAAAGGGTCATGTATATACCAGGATGGGGGACATTACTACAGAATGGGGGAGTGGTGAAACTCATATTTTCTTATAGGATTTAGAACACTACAAGGACCCATACATCTAACCAGCATGCGGGGGAGGAGGGGATAGATCTAAGTTTTGCACCAGGGCTCATTGGACTCCAATTACGCCACTCTTGCGTACATAGGTTTATTCAGCATGGCAGAACTTCCCTCAGAATGATGAAATCACGATAGTGTTCATGCCTGTCCATTACTATTTTCTATATCCAGCAAATATTGTATGCTGAGGCTGAAGCTGCAGGTTTATACCAGTCTTGGAACTAAAGGGATAATTTAAGTTTCCATGTAACTGCCAAACTAACTGTGGAATCAAAGTGATCACAGGTGAATTACTTCCCCACAAAACTGTGCCTCAGCCATGTCATACATTTTTTGTTCATTAACCCTGTGCAGGCACTATTTATCAGACAGTGAAACACATTTACAAGCTACTGACTTTCTCCCTGAAGTTAGATGAAAGCATAGGGACATGTTAAGTAAATGTGCACCTTTGCACACACAACAGGGATATATAAGAGAGTTTTAATATGGGAGCAGGTATTGAGGCCAAAACTGATCAATAAAATGACGGGGATGAGTCTTCTTTCATATTGCTGTTGGGTTACAAACTATAATGGTCTGTTATTTCTGAAGATTAAAGTCAATTCCAGCCCCGTGTTCTAGCAATCAGATGGGGGTCTTATTACCTAAACCCCACTAAAATGTTCTATTGTTCTGACAAGGCTTTCCCTCTATCCAAATATGAAAAGTCTCTGGGTTAAGATGGGGTGGGGGACCCCATGGTGGTGGATGGTGGCAGAGAGTAGCACAGCAGACACTTCTCCCCAACCGTGTAGCTTATTAAACAATGTTTGCTCACAAACACTGCAGCACTTTAGCATAAAAACAAAGATTAGTTATGAGCGAATACTAACTATTCGAGTGCGGATTATTGATAACAAATCCCAAAGTTCTATTGCAGATTTCCCAGTAAAATGCTCAGGTTCCCCATCGACTTGCATTAGGTTCATTATTTGTGAAGAATACTAGAATAGTACTTTGGGATTCGTTACAAATAATCTGAACCTGAATAGTTAGTATTCGCTCATCAACAATAGAGATGTTTTCCATGCTGTGATATTAATGACCTTGGTACTGCAGCTCAGCTCCTATTAATCTGAACAGGAAGTGAATAACCAGTACACAGTGAACCTAATTGTGCTGTTAGACCTCCATTCAGTGTATACATTTGGCCGCGCTCCAAGCTGATATAGATGGCCCGTGTTGGACCTACAGATCTGATCATGATGATTTATCTTAAAGCCTAGGTCACACGTAGCGACGCAGCAGTGATCACGATGACGATCTGAACTTATCAGGATCGCTGCTGCGTCGTTACATGGTCGCTGGTGAGCTGTCAAACAGGCAGATCTCACCAGCGACCAGTGACCAGCCCCCAGCCAGCAGCGACGCGTGGAAGCGATGCTGCGCTTGGTAACTAAGGTAAATATCGGGTAACGAAGCAAAGTGCTTCGCTTGGTTACCCGATATTTACCTTGGTTACCAGCGCACACTACTTAGCGCTGGCTCCCTGCACTCGTAGCCAGAGTATATATCGGGTTAATAAGCAAACCGCTTTGCTTATAGTTACCCGATGTGTACCTTGGCTACGTGTGCAGGGAGGAGGCCGCCGGCTTCAAGAAGCTGCAGACGCTGTTAACGAAGGTAAATATCGGGTAACCAAGCCTTTGCTTGGTTACCCAATATTTACCTTAGTTAACAGCGTCCGCACATGCTGGCTCCCTGCTCCCTGCACATTCAGATCGTTGCTCTCTCGCTGTCAAACACAGCGATGTGTGCTTCACAGCGGGAGAGCAACAACCAAAAAATGGTCCAGGACATTGAGAAACAACCGGCGACCTCACAGCAGGGGCCAGGTCGTTGCTGGATGTCACACACAGCGACATCGCTAGCAAGGTCGCTGCTACATCACAGAAAATTGTGACTTAGCAGCGACGTCGTCGTCACTGTCGTTGTGTGTGACATGACCATAACGCTGGAAAACCTGCTTAAGTGTCTATGGACAGCCTGTCATTATTTGAGATGAGGGAACCTGAGGTTCGGTGTTCGAAGCAAACACAGACTTTCCAAAAAAAAACATTTGAGTGCTTTACGTATGCAAACCACTCGAGCGAGCATCGCTGTGCTCAGGTGCGCTTGGTGCTCAGCCAAGTGCGAGACACTTGCAGTGTTTGAATGGCTCACACTGGCGGTAACAACAGCGTGATTGGATGTAGTGTGCACAAACAAAAAAAATATGGAAAAACCCCACGCACCCGTCCCCAGAAGTGATCTGTTTATGGCTGCCTACATGTGGGCAGAGACCCGAACTGCCCTATTAGTGACTTCCATTGGGGTTCAGGTCAAGTCCCTGTCCCAAACAAAACATTATCTAATGTTCAGCTGAACTTCCACGGGCCCATTCATCTCTAGTCACTATCTCATTCTGCCTTTGGTAAAAACTATATGTATGTGCTGTTGGGGCTCTAACTGAACACATATATATATATTTTCTATTTTGAGGTTTGAGATGGAGTTACTCTTTAAGCCCGAAACCTATTAAACTATTTCAAGTTTTTTACGCCAAAATAAAAACAATATACGGTAACTATTACAAAGTGAAAAATAACATTTATTTAAGCACCATTAGCCTAATATATTTAATTGTTTGCCTTTTTAGAATGCTATGGCTAACAACCTATTAACTACAGGCACCCACTACCCAGGACTTTAGTATAGTAAACATAAAATACATGGGTATATGTATAAAGTAAAACACAATTCAGACCGGGATTTAGAAAAAGAAAGTGTTTTGTTTTATAAGTTAAAAGTGTTACGTAGGATAAGGCTGTTTCTAAAAATGGCTCCATACTGCAAAATTTGCATATGAGGTTTGAAAGAGAAATACCATGGTTTCTACCTATCAGACTAGGGTATTAGAAAGTCAATCCTCATCTTATAAGAGTTAATTAACTGATTTAATGTATCCTCAAAGTGTAGTATCCTGGATAGGAAACAGGTAATATGCCACAGTGGACATGCATCGCAGTCCAGTAACGTTAATTCATACTGAGATGACTTATATAAAATAATTCCCTTCGACTGCCACTGATTCAAAAACATCACAAGAACAGGTCTCCTCAAATTGAAACTGCAACACCAAGGAGGAAGAGTCGTGGAGTTATGGAAATCATAGTATCAATAAATAAGTTAATACTATGATATGCAAATTATGAAATAATGGAAATATTTTCTAAACATTTTAATTTATTCACTACCATCAAGATCCGCTGCTGGCAGCTCCCTGTACAACCACCAACCAGTGACGTTCTAGATTTGCTTCAATGGAGACAAGTCTGGAGATAATGCAGGCCATTGCAGCACATTTAGTCCATGCAGACTGCTCACCTTTGCACAAGCAACAAGCAATTTGGTATTGTCAGGTTGAAAAATAGCTCCTGCAACACTTTGGAGAAATGGCTATAACACTGGTTCCACCACCAAATAAATGTAATTCCAAGCTGTTAATGTACTTGGATTGAAGACTAGGGAGGTCCTGCTAAAATGCATAATGCCACCCCATACAATTATCCCTGGAGTAAAAACAGTGTTGCAATCTCTCGTGAAAGCCTTTTCATGGTATTCCAATCCTCACATAGTCTCCAGACCAATCTCCAGCTATCATTATGGCCAAGACAAAAGCCGGCCTCATTGCTGAAGAGGTTACATGTTCATTCCAGCCTTCGGTCTCCATCTGAAGACATGAGCAATACTATAAAGAGGCCTCCACAAGGAAATGTCACACTGGTTCTACTCCAGAGATTTATGGTGTAGGGTAGCATAACATATGGTATGTCTGATCTTCATTTCAGATACATTAACAGCTTAGCAGTGCATTGATTTGGGGTTGGAATCAATGGTACGCACATTTCTCTAAAGTGTCCTCTTTTTCTAGATGACACTTGGCCGCATGTTGTTTGTTTTACTATAAGCAACCTTAACATATCTATCAATCCTGTGATTTTCATAATTCCAGGACTAGAGATGAGTGAACTTGAACAGTGAAGTTCAGTGTTTGTATCGAACACGTACTTTGCAAAAGAATCAGTGTTCAAGTTCAGAGTTCAAGTACTTTACGTATGTTAGCCAGTCGATCGAAAATCACTGTGCTTGGGTATGTTCACCCCAGTGTGAGCCGCTTGCAGTGTTTGATCGGCTCGCGCTGAGGATAGAATCAGTGTTATCGGCTGTACAAAAAAAAAAAAAGAGAAATCCTTCCCCGCCCTTCCCCAGAAGTGTTCTGCTTATGGCAGGCTGTATGTGAGCGGAGACCCAATCTGCTCAATCAGTGATTTCCAATGGGGTTCAGGTCAAGTCTGGGTCCAGAAAAGAAGTTTATTTAAAGGGAACCTTTGACTGGATTTTCATAATACTTACCTGACGGTCAGTGCGGAGCAGACTGGTTGGATGGGCGTCTCCATTCTCCGGGTCCCGCACCTCCTCTTTTTGCCATCTTTGTCTCGGCAGATCAAAGTGCGCCTGTGCAGTACATCACTGTCGGCTAGTGTAGATGACATAGAACGCGTCATCCACACTAGCTTCAGAAGGAGGACAAAGATGGCCGTAAAGAGGAGGCGCGGGACCCGGAGAATGGAGACGCTCATCCAACTAGTCTGCTCCGCACCGACCATTAGGTAAATATTATGAACATCCGGTGACCGGTTCCCTTTAAAGTCACACTGAACCCAGCAAACCTCTAACCATGCCTTTTCCTTCTTGGTGCTGCAATATCAATGTTGAGGAATGTATTCTCAGGAAGCGGGCACTTATTGTCCCTAATAACAAGAAGCCTCCCATAATTGTCTCCTGTCATAAATATGGGAAAGCAACATTTTCCAATTTCTGGAGAGCTATGATGAAAAGATGATGGGATCCATCAGAACCTTGGACACTATTGCACTTTGTTTTCCTGTATATGAGCATCAAATCTTATGTTATGACATGTGTCAGGCATATTTCTCCTACCATACTGCTGAAATAGCACTTGAAAAGCAAGCATTACATTTCACGCCTGTGTAAGCACACAAGGCTGCAACTGTTCCAGCACTGCAAACTTCTGGACTGCCTGTTACATAAGCCGTTAGCACTGACAATGTTTGATCTTGGACAGACAGCAATTTAGAGCACAAAGCAACGGACACAGTTATTTAAGACTTTGCCAGCATGGCAGTAGTTTCAGGATTATCATTGTCAGGCTTAAATTATAGGAAAGCGGAATCAGTTACTAAAGGGGAAATGCTCCAAATACACATTTCCTAACTATTATTTCTCTCTAGTCTTCTATTGCTGTAAAGAGCTGTGCACATTAGGAGACTAGATCATTGGGCACAGACATCCTGCTTTCTTCATACAGTCTTGGTTGGGCTTCTTCCATCATTCATTTGCCTGCCAGCATGCCCCCCTATAATAAATTCTTCCTCCCACCTGTAACTTAGACTGAACATTGTTGCCAGCAGCGCGAATGACAGCAATATGAAAAAAACGGTGCGTATCAGGAGATTTCACAAACATTTTGCATGTGATTCCAGTAAAAACAGGCCAAAATGCCTGGCGAATTAACAAGATCTTGAAGCCTGAAGCATTTAACATTTATCTACTGGATGGCACAATGCTGGGACCACCACTGAGTTCTAGAATAGAGGACCCTCTTCTCAATAGCTGCAAAACTGTAGATAAGATTTGACCACAGCGCTAATCAGGCATGTGCCCTTCCAGCCCATTCAAAGTAGGGTAAATCCCAAATTCTACTCGCAACTTGAAAATTCAGGTTGCCGGACTTATCCCTGAGGAGCTAGGAAAGGTTTGTACCTAAATTACTAGGTGAGGTACAGTCATGTCTTCAAATTGACAACTAGAACCATTGCAGTCATGTAGTAAACCCTACATGGTGATCTCTATATACAGGAACAGCCACTGCCAAGAGCAGGAGAGTCTGGATAAGAGGCAACAAGCTGTACAATCATACAACAGAACGGGAGACATCCGATGGTTGTCTGCAGAAAGTTGGTGCTGGAGAGAAGCCGTCACAACCAGAGAGTGACGATGATTTAAACAGTCATAAATTGTGAGGACCAAATTGATAGACATCCCCGTAGATATGTCTGGGTGGCAGAGGAAGTTGTTAGAGATTGCATTTAATTGCACTTATATCCAAGTTTTTAGTTTTGGTTGAACTTAGAGACACACAGAAGTTTTGCATAAGGTATACATTTAAAAGGTGTAGAGATATGTATGTACAAGACCTGTCAAAAATCAAACGAAGGAAGTGCTGTGGTGCTATGAGAGCCACGTATTGAAATGAATTTCAACCAGTGATTGACTAAAGGCCGCTTTACACTCTACGATTTATCTGATGATCTCATGAGCGACGTAACACGCCCAGATCATAGTTACGATTTGCTGAGATCACACATAGGTCGTTTATTAGCGGTCACACGTAACGATCTCAAAAACGACGCAACAGCGATCAGCGATATATTGTTTGACCTAGGTGGTCGTTTTTATGTTGTTCGTCGGTGGCAGGGTGTCAAACGTACCAATATGTCTGCTGCGATCCAAACGACGAACAATATTTTGAAAATGAACAACGTGTCAACGATCAACGATTTTCACCTATTTGCGATCGTTCGGAATCGCACGTAGGTGTCACACGCAACGATGTCGCCAACGATGCCGGATGTGCATTACGGAAACTGTGACCCCGCCGACATATCGTCAGATAAATCGTAGCGTGTAACGCCGCCTTAATTGTTGTAAGTCAGTCTCTGAAAACCCAACGAACAGGTAAAATCCTCAGGGACTGACCATTTTCCTAGGCCACTGGATCTACTAGGGTGAAGGAGCCGTTTTGTTAGCAGCACTCTGCTCCAGTTAATAATAAGATAATATTAATATTTATTCACTTATATAGCGCCATTAATTCAACAGCGCTTTACATATATTGACAACACTGTGCCCATTGGAGCTCACAATCTAAAGTCCCTATCAGTATGTCTTTTGAGTGTGGGAGGAAACCAAAGAACATGGAGGAAACCCACACAAATGCGGGGAGAACATAAAAACTCCTTGCAGATGTTGTCCTTGGTGTTATTTGAATCCAGGACCCCAGCGCTGCAAGACTGAAGTGGTAACTACTGAGCCAACATGCCGTCCTAACAGAGTTCCAAGTTGAGGGCCTTCCTCTTCTATAACATCACAATTTATTATAGTACCTTCTATAGCATCAGTAGAGCTATAACCTTTGTCTAGCACCATGGGGTTAATATGACCTCATGAAGATTGGTACAACCAGTAATTTTTTTTCATGGTACCAGACAAGGGTGGTACCAGACAAGGGTTAAAACATTGTCCTCACTGAAGCTTACAATCTAAATTTCCTATCAGTATGTCTTTGAGGTATGGGAATCAAAAAGGTCCGTGGAGCCTCTGTTAGGAGTCTCAACACAGAGACCAGCCAGATATCCCTCCGGGAAGGACCCAGCCAAGGAGTGGCTCTTTTTAGGAAACTACCATAACCACCATATGAAGTGGCCCTTTTAGTCACTATCCAACTCTTTGACAAGTTTAAAGATATGACAGGGGAATTACCAAGGCCAGGTATCCATCCACAGACAGCTGTTTCGGGGTATTTCCCCTCATCAGTGTGGAGAAACCATCTGGCTGATTTCTGTGTTGAGACTCCTAACAGAGGCTCCACAGACCTTTTTGATTTGCATATTTCCCAGGGGGAAATGCACCTAGGATTTCACTGTCTTGAGCGCCCTTGTTGGCTGCTGGCAGTGTTTTCTCTGGCTGGTCTCCCCGAGATCAGTGATTGTTTTGTCTTCTGGTCTACTAGGCATTGCTCCCACCTGGCCAGAATCCTACTCCACACTGATGAGGGGCAATACCCCGAAACAGCTGTCTGTGGATGGATACCTGGCCTTGGTAATTCCCTTGTCATATCTTTAAACTTGTCAAAGAGTTGGATAGTGACTAAAAGGGCCACTTCATATGGTGGTTTCCTAAAAAGAGCCACTCCTTGGCTGGGTCCTTCCCGGAGGGATATCTGGCTTGTTTCTGTGTTGAGACTCCTAACAGAGGCTCCACGGACCTTTATGATTTGCATATTTCCCAGGGGGCAATGCACCTAGGATTTCACTGTCTTGAGCGCCCTTGTTGGCTGCTGGCAGTGTTTTCTCTGGCTGGTCTCCCTGAGATCAGTGATTGTTTTGTCTTGTTGGTCTATTAGGCATTGCTCCCACCTGGCCAGAATCCTACTCCACACTGATGAGGGGCAATACCCCGAAACAGCTGTCTGTGGATGGATACCTGGCCTTGGTAATTCCCTTGTCATATCTTTAAACTTGTCAAAGAGTTGGATAGTGACTAAAAGGGCCACTTCATATGGTGGTTATGGTGGTTTCCTAAAAAGAGCCACTCCTTGGCTGGGTCCTTCCCGGAGGGATATCTGGCTGGTTTCTGTGTTGAGACTCCTAACAGAGGCTCCACGGACCTTTTTGATTTGCATATTTCCCAGGGGGCAATGCACCTAGGATTTCACTGTCTTGAGCGCCCTTGTTGGCTGATGGCAGTATTTTCTCTGGCTGGTCTCCCCGAGATCAGTGATTTTTTTGTTTTGGGGTATGGGAGGAATCTGGAGTGCCTAGAGGAAATCCATGCAAGCAAAGAGGAAACCAACACAAACTCCTTATTGATGTTGCCCTAGGTGGAACTTGAATCAGTATACTCTTCTTTTATTGAGAAAGCCCCTTTTAAAGGGAACCTGTCAGGTGCAATATGCACCCAAAACCACGAGCAGTTCTGGGTGCATATTGCTAATCCCTGCCTAGCAGTCCCTGTATGTCATAGCATAGATAAAGAGATCTTTAGAAAAAGTATTTCTAAAGATCCCTTATAATATGCTAATGAGGCCAATGACTAGTCGCAAGGGCGTTACTTCTTTTGGCTAGTGGGTGTGCTAACATACTAATGAATGCGCAGCATGAGAGGCATGATCGATCTCACCACTCTCTGCTGCCACCGTGCCTGATGGTGGATTTCCACTCAGTGCGCATTATCAGAAGTCCCGGACTTCCTGTCATGCGTACTATGAAGCCGGGCGTACGCATCCCATCTTCAAACTGGTGTATGACCGGACGTCTGGGGACATTCTGATCGTGTGCACTGAGCCGAAAACCAGAGGTGGCAGCAGAGGTGAGCGCGACCATGCCTCTGACGCTGTGCATTCATTAGTATGTTAGTACACCCACAGGGGCATGCTAACATGGTAAAGGGGCTGACTAGCCAAGGGAACTAACACCCATGCGACTAGTCCCTGGCTTCATTTGCATATTATAAAGGATCTTTAGAAATACTTTTTCTAAAGATCTCTTTATCTATGCTACTAGATACAGGGATGGTTAGGCAGGGTTTAGCAATATGCATCTGAACTGCTCATGGTTCTGGGTGCATATTGGTCCTGACAGGTTCACTTTAAGTTAACAATTAACAGACATAGTAGTTGGCTAAAATAGTTCTTAACAATTAAAATATATATTTGTAAAAACCTTGGCGTATTATAGAGATGCGGCTTACTCAGATATAATGCTATAGATCCCAGGAGATGCCCAACCATTTCACATTATATTGTTAGAAGATCTTGGGCAAAGTGATGGGATTTTCTAGCATTTAATGATGTAGCCAACAAGAATCATTTTATTGCTTCAAGTACTATAAACTTTAAACCTTTAGAGTAAAGTGAAATTCAATGTGTAATGTACGACATTGAAAACTAGAGGTATAAAATCCAGCATTGCAATACAAAAAGCAATAATGGTTAACCTTTTTTTCTATCTTTTTTATTTTACTGGTAATAGATATATACCGTAAGTCTACCTACATAATAGAATGTGTCACTGAAAGCTCTATTTTGTATAGGAAAAGAAAAAAAAGAAAACCCCACAAATACACAAAGTCCCCTAGCGGAATGCAGAATTTGCAATTTTTGTATGAGTAAATGTCAGTTTGGTCTCTGATAAAACAATGAATACACAATTTCTCCTCATTTCAAAACATGTATTCAGAAAAATAATGCTGTAAATCCTATTTTGCAGTGTAAAAAAATCCTAAGCTAGAAAACAACACCTGTCGGTTAGTATATTGCCCCATAATGCGCAAGAAATGTAGGAAAATGAAAATGAAATTATTTTAGCCCCCCTCAATTAGCCGTCGTCACTGTGATTAATACGTGCCTTGGAGATGCACAGTCTCATTTCTTTATTCCATGCTTGGATCCTTTTGATACAGCACGCCTGTCTACTATGAAGTGATAGGAAAGGCTTTGCCAAGAGGATATATACATGAAGAATACAGCAGTCTATGCCCCAGATCTCTTTACGATTGTCAGATTTTTTTCCCTGCTCTCTTACAAAGGGTAGGGTTGGACCCTGCTGAGTCTAAAACTGGAGGATATCTCACTGATCACCGCTGTCAGCATTCCTGTCAGTAACGATCCAGCTATGAAGCCGCATCAAATATATTAAAAAAGTGCATAAATGACAAAACCAAATCATAATCGCTTTATTGGAAACACTCCCCAAACAATACTAACTGCAATTATAAAGTAAGGTCCTTCAGCAGAGCAAAGGATATAAAGGTGCTTTACACACTGCAACATCGCTAACGATATATCATCAGGGTCACGCTCCTTTTCATAATATCGTTGGTGGTGCATGCCGCTGGTTGTTCGTCGTTCCTGCGGCATCACACATCCCTATGTGTGACACCACAGGAACGACGAACATCTCCTTACCTGCGTCCACCGGCAATGAGGAAGGAAGGGGGTGGGCGGGATATTCCGCCCGCTCATCTCCGCCCCTCCGCTTTTATTGGATGGCTGCCGTGTGACGTTGCTGTGATGCCGCACAAACCGCTCCCTTAGAAAGGAGGCGGATTGCCGGCCACAGCGACGACGCAGGGAAGGTAAGTCCGTGTGTCGGGTATAAGCGATGTTGTGCGCCACGGGCAGCGATTTTCCCGTGAAGCACAACCGATGGGGGCGGGTATGCTCGCTAGCGTAGCGATATCGCAGCGTGTAAAGTGCCCTATAGAATATTAAAATTTGGTGCATCCAATGATGCCATTCTGTGTCAGAGAGGGTATGCTCCCATGATCCGGACACGCGGCATTCTAGTGTCAATCCTCTTACGGAGACGCGAGTACTCTCCGTGTGAGAATGCAGTGGTCCGTGCCCATGATCTGGGTTCTGGGCGCTGCAAAGTTTCGCTGTGTTCTCCTGCTGAGAACACTCGCGTCTCCACAAGCATAAATTGACATGCTGCGGCTCGGAAAGCCGCGTTGCAGACAGTTTACACTGCACAAAAAAGAAGCACAGTGGGCATGGGATTTCTCTAAATCCCGTCCACTATACTTATACCGTATATCGCAGCGTATTGGACACAGCGAAAACACGCTACATCCAAAACACTGCAAATACTGATGGTAGGAATGTACCCAAACAGGTTGGCAAAAACAGCACTGTGTAAGGTACCGTCAGGTCCAGCATGGCTAGCAGGAAACATCTGAAGTCCCTACAGGTTACTTTAGGACTACTACCACTAAGGGTATGTTCGTATGTTCACATGTAGTGTTTTTACTGATGATTCCTCTGCACAACAAAAGAGTGTTGTCAAGAAAAAAACTGCATGCAATCCATGTGTTTTTGATGCATTTTGGCATTTCTTTTGTTTGCGTGTTTTTTCCATTCACTTAAAATCATCAAAAAAACTGAAATAATTGACATGCAGCACAAAAAAGCATGAGGAAAAAAATGCACCACGTGATAGAGATTTTAAAAACTCATTTATTTTACTGCTACTGTAAAACACTGCATTTCTTCTGCAAACAACGCAAAAAAACACACAGAAAAAAAAAATAGCAAAATGCTATGTATTAATATGAACTGCATGATACAATTATGACTGCCAGCAGCTTCTATTAGGGTGAGCAGGAGATTACTATGTGAAAGTTCCTAGCCTTTCTCTAGTGGTGACCGAAGAATGCCAGAATTTACTATTGTCTATCGTTTTAAACTCCCCTGGTCCAAAGTCTTTATCTGTATACAAATAACAAAAAATTGCTTAAAAGGGATATTACCATCTCCAAGATTCCATCCAAATTTGTAATAGGTATAATAATAATAATAATAAAAAAAATATTAGCTAATACCTCTGTAATGCTGCCACCAGGGGGAGCCAGAGCTCTGCAGCAGAAGACACTACACAGAGCAATGAGAACCAGGAAGTGAATACTCAGCGTTCTCATACACTACCTCAAAGCACAGCTGAGAAGCAGAGCTGCAGAGCATGCAAGGAATAGTCAGGCAGGCTGGGTCAAACACCGTACGGGCAGAAGCAGGACCGGAGGAATGAGCAGAAGCGGAGTCAAAGTCAGGCCAAGGTCAGTACCGGAGGAAGCAACCGAGTGGGAATATAGGAGAGGGGACAGAGGACAGGAGGGACAACCAGGGGACGGAACACAGACAAGGGCACGGGGGCACAGGAACAGACAGATCAGGATATCACTCACAGGACCAGCAATCACGGGCAAAGCAGTGCTAAGCTTATAGCTGGCGCTGGTTCACTGGAAATGTCAGCTTTTAAGGCATCCAGGGTCCGGAAGTGAGGTCCGAGAGAAGGCTCCGCCCCCTAGCCATGTGGACGGGGAGGCGAACCATGACAACCTCCAATTAGAAATGTAATATAGTTCTTCTGATTCACTGTAGCTTACCTCATGTTCAGGCAGGACATTGCAGGGTCTTAGGTATCCATGGTTACAACCACGCATATAGTCACAGTTAATTAGTTGCTAGTGGTCATTAGCACGGATCCCTAAGGTCCTGCAATGCCCTGAACATGAAGTAAGTGACATAGTGAATCAGAAGAACTATACTTCATTTCTAATTGGAGGGATTTGCTAATATTATTATTATACACCTACTACATATTGGGATAGGATCCATTTAAGTTCTTGCAGCTACAGCACTGCCTGTCCGCTGCTCCACACTGGTCTCTGCTGACATCATGGACTAGGCCATGCAAGACCGCTGAATGCAGTGATTGTCAGCAGCGGTTATGTGCTAAAGACATGACATCACTGCTTCAGCTTTATCAACAGATCATAGAGGAGCAGAAGTTGAAATACAGATAAATCCTTTAAAATCGGTAACAATGGAAAAACGTCTGTTTTTAAGAGTATAAACTTAAGAAATTATATCCTTACAAATGCTTCACCTTTTAACTAAACATGACGTTAGTATGCACAGACACGTACATACAAGGGTACTTGTACAAGTACAAATTTTCACTTTATATATAGCTAATTTGCGGTATATTTCATCATACTCCTGAGAAAGGGTGAAAACTACAGTGAAAACATACAGTGTAAATTGATGTGCTGTAGTCCACACCATAAGTCAGGTTTTTTTCTCGTGGATGAGAATTGGTAAGATCTCAACTATTAGCTGCTACTATAAAATGCTGGGGATAGAAAATCCTCAGTGTATCTACCCCGTGTGAGCATACCCATAAATACCACCTTAGATGATACTGTATTATATATGCAGATTGATAATCCTCAGTAGTTAACAAGAAGGAAAATATAAGGATAACTCACCTCTGTCTAATTAGAACCTTTGCTACGATCCACACAGATTAGAAGTGTGAATTTCAAAGGGAATCCTAGCCCAACGCACAGATGTGATTTTACTTATTTTCAGGCTGATAAGGCTTAAAAACTAGACAGATGGCCGGGTAAAAAAAGGTAAAGAAAACAGCATCCGCGCAGAAGGTAGTACTACAAAGCACTATACCAAAATACTGGATTATTGTAAAAATCCAGTCATGGCTATACATCAGGATATATATTACTAGTTGTTAGAGTCAGTCTAAAATCTGTGCTAATGTGCAAAGGTTCTAACGAGGCTGAAATAACCAATGTAGTGAGTGACACTATTGATCATAGATCAATAAAAACAAGGAGAAAAGCACAGCCCTACTTGTTGGAATATTCAGTGTGTCCCACTTACCTAAAGTGTCAGTATTGTGAGATAGTAATGGAGGATATATAGGTTGAGTTAGGGACTGATCACTACAATGACATGGCCACGGCGTCAGCAGTCACTTGGGTTTTCATCTTGTGCACAGTACAACTGATGGAAAATGGCGTTTGACGTGTTACGGAATTCAGCGGATGTAACATGTGCCATGATCAGTTCTTAAGTGAATGCTAATTCTTTTACAGCTTCATCTGAATGTATTTAGCAGTTATTTGTTGCGTCTGCTACAGAATAAATATGTGTAGAATAACATTTATATGTACATAAATAAATAAGAAGGTGACATAAAAAAATAGAAATCAAACACATTTCAGATATTATTATAAGACAACTTGAAAACGTCGCAAAACTTTTACAAAGAACAAAGGTTAATGTAGAAAAACGAAATAATAAACCACTTTGTGAGGCCATTCATACACTACATTAAACTGCTGGAAATACAGCGCAATACCTCCCATGGCTCCTCAGATACATGCATGCTAGATCCAGATGAGTATGCATGTATATTTTATAGTGGAGAAGGGAATTAGCTGCTACCAGATATGCTGGATAGACAATAACTTACCAAAGGGTGGGGTCTGACTGCTGGGACCCACAGAACAAGGCACTCTTATCCCCATGTTTGATGGCCACTCTATTCATTCCCCGTGCTGGTCTTTTTCCAGCAGCTCCATAGAGAATAAGTGGAGTTCAGTCGAGCATGCACACTATTACCTACCAAGGATAAAAATGCCCCAATGGAAAAAAAAAGTCCCTCTCTGCTGATTGGCGTGGATCCCAATGGTTGGGATGAAATGATCACACATCCTATGGAAAGGAAAGGTGATCACTTTTTTTTTCACTGAAGAATCTCCTTTCATTTCTTGGGTGACACAAGATCAGATATGTTACATTTCAATCTCTTCAGACTAGCTGTTCCTCATACATACAGTAGACATCTCCAAGCTTGGGTAACTTATTTTGTACATGATCATAAGTTTATTAGAAAGGGAAAATGTGGTCCCTTCAGATAAGCGCTCAATATTAGACAACTTTTGGCAAACTCTACAATCAGCAGTTTAAAGAGGCTGTGGCGCTCATGTGAGCAGCACAAAATCTGAAAGATGTTTTTGAATTACATGTATAGTATCTTTTATAGCAGCCATTCAATATATTGCAGGATCACTGCATTGTAGTGAATGAAATAACACTCCAATAACTAAACGGAGGAAGCAAATACAAACCAGGCAGCAGCCAATGTAAACACGGAACAGACATCAGCACTGGCATGAATGCTAATTGATAGGGATGCTGATAGTTGGTCCCCTACCGACCTAACATTTTTAAAAGTTGGATAATGCCTTTAGGGTATGTGCGCACGTTGCTTTTTACCTGCTTTTTACCTGCTTTTTTGCTGCTTTTTCTTCTGCGCTGTTTAATGCCAAAATGGATGTGTTCTTCTATTCAAGCAAAGTCTATGGGAATTTGGGTTTCTTGTTCACACTATGTTGTTCAAAATGCTGCCTTTTTGTGGCAGAACTTTGGTCAAAAACTCAGCTTTGCAGTGCAAAACCCAAATGGCAAAAACAATTGACATGTTGCTTCTTTGAAAAGCTGAGTTTTTGACCAAAGTTCTGCCACAAAAAGGCAGCATTTTGAACAACATAGTGTGAACAAGAAACCCAAATTCCCATAGACTTTGCTTGAATAGAAGAACACATCCATTTTGGCATTAAACAGCGCAGAAGAAAAAGCAGCAAAAAAGCAGGTAAAAAGCAGGTAAAAAGCAACGTGCGCACATATTAATCTCTACAAAAGAAATCCTTTATCTGCCATGAGTGCTACCTAGAATGACCCTTTGGTCAATGTCATTGTTAAATGCTAACATTATATACTTGACAAGGAAGCGCCTATTCTTTTTTTCTTGCTTGTTTTAGATACGTTATTGTATTATAGCACAATATATAGAATTGAGCAAAAAGATTCATAGGACCTGGTCCATCACCAATGTCGATAGTCTGCGGCTACTGAATTAGAGCCCTGCACACCTAGTCTTACTTCCTACCTGCTGGCATCCCTGGCACTTTTTCTGACATCATGCATGCGTCATTCCGCAACGATGACGTAGTATTGGGCCTAATGATCATTAGAAGGTTCACTGGTTTATGGTCCGCCTGCCATGAACTACTGGTGCAGCTGTAGGACCAGAGTCCTATGAATCCTTTTCCTCAATTCTAACATTATACCAATAAAGACATGGCTAAAAAAATAAGGCTGCTCCAGTCTACTAGTTACCACTGTTACGCCTTTGTGTAAAGAATTGTGAATTATGTAATAACAATATAAATTATCATCATCCATGTATGATGTCTACAAGCTCAAAGACTCTATCAAGTGTCTACACAAGTGCTGATCGCATCAAGTCTTTTATTGTGTTGCCTGCCAGTATTCAGTCTCCTCATCCCTTAACTGTTTCATATATGATCTGAGACTACAAAGATTACACCTTCTAAATGAAGCCCTTATACAACATGACAACAGCGGGGATAAGGGAGCTATGATGGGTAATATAATTGTCAACACATTATTGGATGGCTTTTGTATATAGTACTATGTGCCTGTCATAATTCACATACTACAAATATAATGAGTGTGTGCCCATCACTTATATGTTATCCTCTTGTGCCAACACAATATTACAAAGCACACTGTCAGCATAACTGCAGACAGGATCTGCCCTCGCTGTCACATTCTGCAAGCCAATACCAGCTTTAGAACGTTAATTAACTATGGTGGAAAGCCAAATAAAAAGGCAACTAAACGTCAATTCAAGATTTTGTCATGCAATCAAGAGCATGATAGAGAAGAACTGCAACAGATGCGTTGTGTTTCATCACTGATGTGTCGTGTTTACTACAGTCAGAGCTATCCGCAGAGACCGTAGGGATGAGGATGAGAAAAGCATGGCTCGTAGGGGAATAGAACAATAAATGAGGGTTCACAGCTCCACCACACCAAGGCTTCGAATAGAACATGCCAGTGCTAAATGAATTAAATAAACATGTCTGCTTGTGAACCGAGAAAATAATGATTCTCCCTTCTTTTAGAAGCAAAACACAAGCCGCTGAACTCCAGGTCATGAGGATCCTCACATTCTCTCATTAACGGATTGCTGCAAATAATTAAGACACTTAAGGAATAGATCCACGCTCAGGAGATTCATTATTTTGAGATGAGGGTCAAGGAAAACTCAAAATTAATTAATCTGCTTTACTCCCAAAGAAATTTAAATTGCAAAGGAGGTGATTTCTCCCCTTTTTTGGCAGTAAAACTAAAAACTAAACAAAATACCATAGATCAGAATAAAATGTAAAATCTGAGGTCATGATAGAGGCAAATTCAAGCTTATATTTAATTGACCATTTTGTAACACCAGAGGCAATGGAACATGTATACAGTGAGACCTCTTTTAGGAATATGCAAATTTGCATTGAAAAGTGGCCATCTACGGGGGTTATCCTCTAAAAAAAGGGCAGTGTACATAATATACGGTGGAACTGATAACCTAATCATGATAAGGCAATGACCTTCTCAAACGGGTGTCCTCTTGGAGAGATTTCACTGTATTTAAATAGAGGTTTCCACACTGACATAATCACTGGGTATGAATAATTGTTTGCTGAGGAGCAGAGCCAAGTACATTCATAAAAGCCTCTGATATGGTCTACTCACATTGTACTTGCAGTCTCCCTTTAGCCCAAATACCTTGGCACATGCCAAATGTTTGCCCTTTTGTCATCATTCATGCTAGTATATAGTATCAATCAAAAGTTTGGACACACCTGCTCATACCATGGTTTTCCTTTTTCTTATTTGAATGTGCGCATTGTATATTCAGGATAAAGGAGACGAAACGAGACAGGAACACATATGGAAACATGGAGTAAAAGACATGTGACACAAACCAGACTAGGTGTTCCATTTTACATTTGTCAAAATAGCTTCCTTTTACTCTGATGACAGTTTTACACCCTCTTGACATTCTCTCAAACAGTTTTATTGGGTAATCTCCTGAAACAGCTTTCCAAAGGTCTTTACAGAGTTCCCAGAGCTGCTGCAAAGTGCAAACCAAAAGGAAAGAAACGCTGTTTCAGGCCTCTGCCACACTTCCACAAAAAACACGTACGTGTCTCACGTTCCGTTTTTCGGGTCGATGTTCCAGTTTTTATGGGCGTTTCTCCGGTACGTGTGACACCCGTGTGATGGCGTATGCTCGCAGTGTGTGCATGTGGAATGTCTGTGTATGCGTGAGAGACGTACGTGTAATGTCCGTGTGGTGTCCGTTTGCAATGATCCATGTGTGTGGCAAAATGTCGTTGCTACATACCTGCTGACAGCAGACACAGACAGAGCCGTGCGATGAGGATGAACTTCACCTGACTTCGTTGTCATACCACGGCTCTGTCTGTGTGTGGCGTCCTGATTAGCGTTCATTCGTGAAGGACTCACCGGTGACCGATAATCCCCTGAGTGACTGAAGTTAGCGGCGTGATTATCGCTGCAGTCACTCAGGCTACCCGCGGCTAGCTGGAGTCCTCCACCTGAGACTGCAACTCACCTGTGACTTTTTTGCAGATACCTCAGCTCACTTCAGTCACTTGGGCGACTTGCTGTCACAGTTGGAGGATCCAGCGGTGGCCACGAGTAACCTGAGTGACGTCATCGCTTATTGCGCAGCTCGTCTCAGTTGCTGCGTGGAGCTGACAGAGAGCGGTCATGGTACGTGGCCGCTCCTGTCACCTTCATGTAGCAGAGCTGAGAGCTTCGTGGGACCTCCGTGGACTACGCCGGACCTGGATGGGTATTTGTGGCTTAATAAAGTGGTGAAAGAGGGTGTATGTTTTTGTGTATTATTCCAAATAAAGGTTTTTTTTGGATGTGTGTGTTTATTTTCTTTAACTTACAGGTTAATCATGGAAGGTATCTCGGGGAGACGCTTGTCATGATTAACCCCTTATTACCTCGATTGCTACCGCACCAGGGCAATTCGGGATGAGCTGGGTAGAGTCCCGGAAATGTCGCATCTAATGGATGCAGCAATTCTGGGCGGCTTCTGGCTGATATTGTTAGGCTGGGTGGCTCCCCATAACATGGAGCCCCACCATCCTGAGATTACCAGCCTTCAGCCATGTGGCTTTACCCTGGCTGGTATCAAATTTGGGGGGCGCACGTTGTTTTTGTTTATTTATTTACTTATTTATTTTACTGCATGATATAGACCCGCACGCCGACGGCTGTGATTGATTGCAGTGAGACAGCTGTCACTCAGAGTGGGGGTGTGTCTGACTACAACTAATCATAGGCGCCGGTGGGCAGAGGAAGCAGTGAATATGAGATTGAATAATAAGCGGCCGGCATTTTCAAAAAAGTAAAAGCCGCCGGAGGTTTTTGACAGCTGTGCAGCGCCGGGCCAGTGATCGGGGATCGGTGAGTATGTGAGAGGGGGAGAGACTGACCGACGGACAGAGAGAGGGACAGACAGAGAGACAGACAGACAGAGCGACCATCTGACAGTGAAAGATACCGACCGACCGACAGAGGGAGATTGACAGACATCGCATCCAGAATTCACCAAAAAAAACGCACACGGATGGTACGGGTAGAATACGGACATGTTACGTGTCACATACGTGCAGACACAGACCCATTGACTTTAGCGGGTCAGTGCCTGCGTGATGCCGGAGAAAAACGGACATGTTGAGCACACACGTACAAACGACACGGACACACGTTCCGTGTGGTTTTACGTGTGTGTGCCTGTTACCATAGGGTAAAATTGGTGTACGTGTCTCCGTGCCGCCGGTACGTGCAAAAACGTACCAAACACATACCGGCGGCACGGATGTGGGTCGGAGGCCTCAGAAGTATATGGTAGCCATGCTGACAAAGTGTGACTTGAATTTGGTAGAAATCACCAATATTATCACCAGGAAAGCACCCTCACATCATGACACCTCCCCTCCATATTTCATGGTTGGCAGCACAGAAGTAGAAACCATCAGCATCTCGTAAAGACGGTTGGTACCAAAATCTCTAATTTTGTCCCATCACAGTTTTTCACTGATTTAATGTCCAGTTATTGTGTTGCTTGGCCAAAAAAAGTCTCCTCTTCTTGTTTGCAGTTCTCAGTAGTAGCTTCAAGCACAGAGGTCTCCTCAGAACAGTTTATGTTGAGATGATATATCTGAAGGTCAATGATTTCACAAATGAACTATTGACTCAAGAGTCATTCCAACTATCTGATGAAGCTGCATGAGAGAATACAAGGGTGTATAAAGTTGTCATCAAAGTAAAAGGGGGGGTACTTTGAGGAACCAAAGGTTTAAAACACATTCTGGTTTGTTACATGATTTATTAACGCCTTGTTACTATATGGATATATATGTATGTATTCCTTGGTGGTTTTGCTGCTATCAGTCTGAATCTACAATGAGCACATTCCAACAAGAACAAGGAAAATCATTGCATTAACAGGCGTGTCCAAACTGTAGACAAGTGCTGTATGTCACTATTTCTTTTTTATAACTGTACAGAACATTTTATTTCAGAATGCTATTCTATGCAAAGGCATCTAGTATCTTATTTAACATGTGAGCCTATGATATGAGCTGTGAAATTTCCTCACACATTCTGCAAACAGGGTGTAAATAGACCCAACATTGTACTTTATAGAGCCTGATTCAGATGTCCATTTTTCATGTAAAGTCAAAGACAAAGATAGAAAACTTACCAAATATAACATTTTTTTTATAGGAATCATGGATCAAACTTACCAGTGCAAGTCAGTGGGTCCATAAGTAAGAGAACATGGATGTCATCCATGTGCTGCCTGTATTTTACTGTTTCATAGGTAAGTAAAAGCTTGGGGTTTTTTTCCTATGAGGAAAACGGATGCTGCACAGATGGTAATATTTGACACAGACCAAAAATAGATGAAAATTAGATCCAGCGCACTGATAAAAAAAATAGATAACAAAAATGGACATCTGAATAAAACTTTAAAGGTTCTATATAGATGGTTTATTTTCTTACAATACATACATATTCCCTATAAAGTAGCGCCCAGATGGGTGACAGTCAACTAGTTTCGCTATTGATTTTGAAACTTCTAAATACAGGGATCTTGTCCAACTGGCAAGTAGCCTTTAGACTGAAATACATCTTGAGGCTGAAATAGTTGGCAAATTAGAGCTTATCAAGGAACTTGGGTCAGTTCCCATCACAACTTCTCCCAAAAAAACATTTATTCAGGTTTCTAGTCTAAATATAAATCTCTTATTTTTAGCAGGTCCCATCATACATCATCTCCTACAAGACATTTTCGAATCTTAGCTACCGTGAATGCGTCTAGGTGTGAGGTGCACACTGCCACTGGATAACCGATTATCATCGGTCCTGAGGATAAAGGATAGAATGAGAAACCATGCTAATAATACACAGAGCAATGGTCCAATGTCCTGGCAGAGCATGCCCCTTTATAGAAAGATGGAGCTACATTATTACAATCCAAAGACGTAATCCCCACAATTGGCAAATAAAGTATACACACACAAGTGTTATATTTACAGAAATTAAATGGATCCAACAAATGTATTGTATGCAGAAAGAGAAGCCAAGAAAGGGCTCAGAAAACAAAACGAAGCCAGCAATTCCAATAACAAGTGGAGACTTTTTCTGTAAGGTAGATATTTCAAAAGCAACCACTGGGAGTCGCGAGGTCGAGCTGTCTCCAGTCAGATGATTATGTTGGTATTAAGCCTCAAAATAAGACCTCAGGCAACAACGTTTATCTCAAAGTGAACAGAAAGGAAGGAGTGTGTCTTCATCTGCTTCATGTCTCTTTTCAGCACAACAAAAACAGTTTTCCAAGCCACTTTCTAGTACTATTCATCCTGAATAGATTTTTTTACATATTTTTTTTATTTTATCAAACAACGCCCCAAAAACATTGTAAAGTTATAGCTCAACTGGCATGTTCCCTACAGAGAAAGAGTCATTCAGCATGTATGAAATTCACAATCATAGATGTAGATAGATATCGAGGCTGACATACCATCAGTGCAATCTGTCAGCCGTACAGGGGCCCAAGAGGTAAGGGGGCTCCTCCTTTTTTACCTCCAAAGCAGGTGGAATTGTGCATTATAATGAGCGATGGGTCTGCAACAAACCTATATATTGTCCTGGCACAGGGGCCCTCTTCTGTCCAATAGAGGATACACAGATCATAGAGGGGTACATAGTAGTGATGAGCAAGCGCTAAAATGCTCAGGTGTTTGGTACTCGAATCGAGCAAGCCGGACGTTTGGACTGCCCAACTCAAGTAACGAGTATAATTGAAGTAAATGGGAAACTTGAGCATTTTTTTTGGCAGATCCTCCCTGGAAAATTGCAGAAATTGACGGAAAAAAATGCTCAAATAGAATGGGAACAGAATAGGGAAGACTCCTAGATTCCTCTCTGACTCCCAGTCACTGCAGGGAATAATATTGTCAGAGTATTAGGGTATGTGAGCATGATGAGTATTTGGATGCAGAAATTTCTGCACAATTTTTGCATTTCTTTTCAAGGAAAATGCAGCAGCAAAAACACGCATCTTGCTGCATTTTTTCTTTGTTTTCAATGCATATTTACATGCGTTTTTCACCTACGTTTTCCTGTTTTTAGTTCCATACAACTATTTCATATAGAATGACATTTTTTGATACACTTATGTTATTTGCATTGCACAGTACCATTTTATATTGACCCACCAATAAAAAGTAAATGGAAGCCACAAAATATTACTTTTCTTAATATCCTAACACCTAGCACCAGCATTAGTAGATTTAATCATGATGGCTGTACAGTTTCACATAAAACCAGGCCATCATAATATACCAATAGTACACACATGTGATCTGTATCACTGTATCATTACTCAGATTCTGCCATCACCCGGTTTGAGTTATGTTCACACCATACTTAGGGCGTTCATCTGGCATACACACCAGGAAAATCTCTCCATATTTATGGCAGGTGCATTCAGAAAATTCTGTAGAATGAACATATGCGAAAACAGCTCTTTTTGCATACATTATGCCGCTATTTATCGGTCCAATCTAAGAGTATCCTGCAAATAAACTCTATGGAACTCTATGGAAATGTGAATGAACAAATGATGTTTCTTGCACGTAGAAGTAATAATAAATAGAGGTTGTAAATCACTTTTTATTTTATATAACAAAACCTGCGTTGTGTTCCTGTACAGTACACACAATGTAGTAGAGAATAAATTGGAGATGTCTCACCTGAACAGTAAGCTAGCTACGTGCACTACTGTAATATACCTAAGAGAGGCGCTGCTAGACAGGCAAATCAACACCTGCACTTAGAGTGAGAAGAAGCACCGTCTGTGGTGTTGTAAGCTGCTTCATGACGAAGGAAAAACTGATTTTACTTAATATTACTGTAACTTAAAGGGTCAGTCCAAGCATTCAAAGATGTCACCTACCGTAAAAATAGCTGATAACTTTCTGATCAAGGAGGGTTTCATCGCTTGGACACCCACTGATCCAAGAATGAGGCTCAAAAATGGCTAATCAAAATGGAGTGGTAATCACGCATTCCCACCACAGCTCCGTTCATTCTCCATGGGCCTACTAGCTGAGTAAATGTTTTCTCACCATAAAATGTGTTGAGGAGGGTGCAAAAGTTGGACACCTATTAGCTTTGATTACAAAGGCACAGTCAGGGTCCACCTTTGTGGATGAGGAGGGCCCTATAGTCAGTCACTCTGACCAGGTACAGTGGGCCTAGAATTTTATCAAAATCTTTACAGGTCAAAACTCACATTTATTGGGGACCAGATTAAATCAGAGGCTGATAAAAATTATTTAGATGGACCTCTTCAGGTAAAGGAATTGCAGTTGACTGTGCCCTCTATGGCTAATAAATGTTCGGGCTTAGATGGTCTTCCCAAAGAAGTATATAAGAAATTTGGGGATATGCTATTGCTCAATTATTATGCACATTCCAGGAAGAAGTTAAGGGAGATCTCTGCCCTATTCAATGTGAGAGGCAGTGATTGCTGTTATACCTAAACTGGGCAAGGACCCGCTGCTCCCTGACTCCTATAGACCCACATTGTTATTATGCACTGATTTTAAGATTATTGCAAAACTTAGACTTAGTAAAGTTATATTCGCTGATGTGCAGTCAGGTTTTATGCCAGCCAGATATACAGCCATTAATATTCGTTGACTGCATCTTAATCTCCCATTTCTAGCATATAATGAAGGAGAAAGGTGGATATTCTGGGCGGCACGGTGGCTCAGTGGTTAGCACTGCAGCCTTGCAGCGCTGGGGTCCTGGGTTCAATTCCCACCAAGGACACCATCTGCAAGGAGTTTGTATGTTCTCCCCGTGTTTGCGTGGGTTTCCTCCGGGTACTCCAGTTTCCTCCCACACTCCAAAGACATACAGATAGGGACCTTAGATTGTGAGCCCCAATGGGGACAGTGTTGCCAATGTATGTAAAGTGCTATGGAATTAATAGCGCTATATAAATGAATAAATTATTATTATATTATTATTCTCAAGAAAAAGGGGAATTTCTATGGGCAGGAATAGTGGCTATGATAGATATGGTGGAAGGGAAGGGAGATGCAGGGTCTTGAAGGGATTAGACAATATACTTCATTACGGGAGATACTGTAGCTTACTCATTTATTCCGTTTAAAGTGGATTCAAAGTTGGGGTCTGAGAGGTATTCATAGAATATCTCAAATTTGTACAGGTGACATACTCAAAGGAAAAGTCTATTTGGAATTCCCTACTCTGAATGTTATAAATATCTTCAATTGCAGTATGCGTTTCAAGCAGAGAGGCTTGACTTATGTTTCAGCACCTAAAAATCTGATAGTACAAAGGTTGTCAATTAGTTCTAGTGGACTGATTTCAGTATTGTATAGCGCTTATTAGTATTGTATAGTGCCTTATTAGACCTGGCCCTAATGAAACATCCGATATGTTCTAAGAGCAAATGGGAGGGAGACATAGGCTCAAGTGAAGATGGTCTGTGGCAGGAAATTCTAGATAGAGTTTCGCAATTATCTTTGAGTGAGTCCCATAGCCTATCTCATCTATATGTGAAACATCAGGTATATAGAACTCCTCAGATTCTATTTGATGTAGTTGGGCTGCGGTCAGATCCATTGTGCTCTAGATGTAAGATATATCCAGCTAAACTTTATACATAGTGTGGTTCTGTCTACTACATAGACATGGAAAGGTAAAACTGGGCGGTGAATAGTCGGGAAGATAGAAGTTGGCTTGCGCTCTGATTACGCCTAGAGCACTTAAGACTTATTTGCATATGAATTAAAGCAGACGTTTTTAACTGTGGGAGCAACAAATTGCATAAATAAAGGTGTAGATGACATTACCTAGAGCACCATGACCATATACACAGTTTGGTGAGATCGTTTTTGACAGATTCCATTTAAAGCAAATCTTTTTACACATGTACATAGTTCAAATTATGCTCCCCGCTTCAAAAAATAAACCAGATTTATGAAAACAAGAAAAACTGCCATATTTTGTTTTTAATAGCACGTATATGTCATGTAACTGTAATATAAAATATATACCAATATGTCATAACAGCAAAACAGAATATCTTACAATTTAATTGACTAGAAACTGTTGAGTGTAATTGGTGTGTCCTTACAAGACCCCCGAACAATGTTCCTATGTCTTGGCAGGTGTTATCTCTATTGCTTCAACACTTAAATGCTGTATTATGCCTGAGAAAGTCACTTAGGCCTTCTTCACACACACTTTCTTTCTCTTGTAAAAAATGACAAGTATTTTTGGTGGCATTTTTTAAGTACCGTAGTTACACTTGTACCGTGTATTTTCAGCCAGAAATGTTTATAGGACCAAAAGAAGAAAAATCGCCATACGCACAGCAAATCAGTTATGCTCAATTCATACTTGTTCTCTATTATTCTTTAACCCTAAGTCTTCTGGGGAATTGACATCACCTCTTAATACTGTAAGACAAGGTGCATCTTACATATGACGGTTTATCCCATGTAAAAATGCAAAACGCTCATTTGTCATGTAACATGATACTGTTTGGAGGCTGAATGATTGTATTAGTGATCATTCTGTTCACATCAGTACTCTGTTATCAAGCACGATCAAATTCTATATATAGTCTATCAACGCTTGATACGGGCCCATCTGAATGTACCGTATTTTTCGCTTTATAAGACGCACTTTTGTTCCCCCAAATTTTGGGGGAAAGTAGGGGGTGCGTCTTATAAACCGAATATACGGATTATATACTGCAGGGTCCAGGGGAGGTGGGGCCGCTCTGGAGCGGTGCTGGGGGAGCTGGTGGAGGCTGGTATAGACTTGTGAAGCTGAGGGCGGCAGCGTTTGATCTCCTGCACCCGCTCATATAATATGCACAGCTGCTGTCCACCCCTGTGGTGCTGAAATTGCACCGCGGTGATGGGCTGGGGGAGCTGTGCATATTATATCTGCCCGTGCTTCCCTTTGCTCACAAATGCCCCCTCCCCCTGTGTTATCTATGGCCCCCATGCTGCTACCCATAGTAAAATAATAAACGCGTTACTCACCTCCTCCAGCATCTGCCGTCTCCCTCCTGCCGCTATGATCAGGCATGCAGAGATAACACACTGCTGTGCCGATCACATGACCGGGACTGTGAACCAGGAAATGCAGGAGGCCGGAGCTCAACCCTGAGGAGGGGTACACGAGGGAGCACAGCGCTGGAGAAGGTAAGGAAAGAGTTTATTTTACTAAAAGCAGCAGCATGGGGCAGCGTGTGTGCCAGCCACAGGGGCCAGCGTGTGTGCCAGCCACAGGGGCCAGCGTGTGTGCCAGCCACAGGGGCCAGCGTGTGTGCCAGCCACAGGGGCCAGCGTGTGTGCCAGCCACAGGGGCCAGGGTGTGTGCTAGCCACAGGGGCCAGCGTGTGTGCCAGCCACAGGGGCCAGCGTGTGTGCCAGCCACAGGGGCCAGCGTGTGTGCCAGCCACAGGGGCCAGGGTGTGTGCTAGCCACAGGGGCCAGGGTGTGTGCCAGCCACAGGGGCCAGCGTGTGTGCCAGCCACAGGGGCCAGCGTGTGTGCCAGCCACAGGGGCCAGCGTGTGTGCCAGCCACAGGGGCCAGCGTGTGTGCCAGCCACAGGGGCCAGCGTGTGTGCCAGCCACAGGGGGCAGCGTGTGTGCCAGCCACAGGGGGCAGCGTGTGTGCCAGCCACAGGGGGCAGCGTGTTTGACAGCCACAGGGGGCAGCGTGTGTGACAGCCACAGGGGGCAGCGTGTGTGACAGCCACAGGGGGCAGCGTGTGTGACAGCCACAGGGGGCTGCGTGTGTGACAGCCACAGGGGGCTGCGTGTGTGACAGCCACAGGGGGCAGCGTGTGTGACAGCCACAGGGGGCAGCGTGTGTGCCAGCCACGGGGCAGCGTGTGTGCCAGCCACAGGGGCCAGGGTGTGTGCCAGCCACAGGGGCCAGGGTGTGTGCCAGCCACAGGGGCCAGGGTGTGTGCCAGCCACAGGGGCCAGGGTGTGTGCCAGCCACAGGGGCCAGCGTGTGTGCCAGCCACAGGGGGCAGCGTGTGTGCCAGCCACAGGGGGCAGCGTGTGTGACAACCACAGGGGGCAGAGTGTGTGCCAGCCACAGGGGGTAGCGTGTGTGCCAGCCACAGAGGGCCAGTTTGTGCCAGCCACAGGGGCCAGCGTGTGTGACAGCCACAGGGGGCAGCGTGTGTGACAGCCACAGGGGGCAGCGTGTGTGCCAGCCACAGGGGGTAGCGTGTGTGCCAGCCACAGGGGGCCAGTTTGTGCCAGCCACAGGGGGCAGCGTGCCAGCCATAGGGGACATGTTGCATCACTGGGGGACGTGTGCCAGCCCAAGGGGGCTATATTCAATATAAGGTGGCCATATCCAGATTAAGGGGGCTAATTTTAGGATGGGGGCTATGAGGGACATATACTCTATATGATTTGTTAGACAGACACTGGCATTATTAGACGGACCCCATTTATTAAAAAAATTCTCTATTCCTTCACCAAATTTGGGGGTGCGTCTTATAATCCGGTGCGTCTTATAAAGCGAAAAATACGGTACCCACCCGGGCAAAATAGAACACTATAAAGGATGAACAAAGGAACAGTACTGTGTGCCATATTATTTGTATACACTTTTTTACAGAGATTGCTATTGATATAACAAATAATACAGGTATTGCAGATGTAATAAAGCAAACTAATGTAATAGATAGAAAATGTACACTGTATTAGGATGCAAAAACCTCTATGTGGATTTCATATGAATTCAGATTGGGGCATTTATCAATGTATTTATGGCAACGTACAGTGACTAATAAGCCATATTTGAGATATTATATGATCGATGGAGGTCTGCGATATGCAAATGACAGACTATCAATGCTAGACATTTGTAAAATTGCATTGGACTAAAACAGGTCCATACAACAGAGCAGGGGGGCATTTAACACTAAATACCATGAGTGGTAAACATAACTTGTCATTAGTCATGAGTGAGCACTAAAATGCTTGGTACTGGAATCAAGCAGGTCAGACACTCGGACGGAATAAACTCGTGTACCGAGTATAATGGAAGTCAATGGGAAACAAGCGTTTTTAGGAAAGACCCTAACAGGAGTCTGGAGGGGCCTGAAAATAATTGAAGTGGATGGAAACTGCATGGGGAAGACATGTGGACACATCTCTAACTCAAAGGCTGCTGCTGGGAACAATGTTGTCAAAGTATTACTTTACTTTTAGGGACTGACAATACACATACAAAACCAAAGCCTCCTCCACCCATTAATAGCCGGGCCATCTCTCCACCTTTTTTCCCCATTGCCTATGACTACAGTAGATGACATAGTATAGTGGTAAATAAAACTACACCCACAGGTAGTCACTGATAAATGTAATTTTAACAGTTTACAACTATATCTGGGCATGTGGTGTGTGTGACGTGGTGAGACACATCCTGCTTAATTTACGAAGAAGTTACTCTAAAACTCACAAAGCCTATGCAGACAATGCAAGGACTGCCAAAAATTTGAAGAAAAAGACACTCCAATACACCCTGTATTAAACATAAAGGAAGGCCTCATATACATATTGTTAAAAATGTTAGGTAGTGGGACACATAGACTCATAAAGCCTATGTACTAAGTGCAAGGGCTGACAAAAATTAGAAGGAGGGACTCCAATACACCTTGGTAGAGTACTGTAGAAAACATTTTTTCCCATTTTTGAGGAGCGGGGCTCCTAGAGTGGTAACGCCTATGCACTAAGTGCCAGGATTAGAAAACATTTACACCTGGGGGACAGACATCTATATATGTAAGACATGTGTAGAGATAAACCTCATACACATCCTCAAAAAATGATGAAGGATCATACACACTCTGGAAAAATTAACAGTGAGGGTCGCATGATAACCCTCTAAAAATTTGGAGCAAGAGCTGCCTGAAGCCCATCTAAAACGTTTGAGAGAGGGTCACCTGTTTATCCCCTTAAAATTTGGAGTGAGAGCTGCCTGATGACCCTCTAAAACTTTTGAGTAAGAGCCGCATGATGACCCTGTTGATATAGTGGAGGTGAAGGACAAGAAAAAAATAAAACCCTGAACCGTATACCCTTTGTTGAGTGGGAAGAAAAGCATTGGAATACACCAGATAAAAAAGGAACATTTGAATTGGCTTTAGGTTCTGCTGCTGTTACATGGTGGGGTTGAGAAGTCTAGGCCAATCCAGGCCTTGTTGATTTTGATAAACGTCAACGTGTTAACAATTTCAGTTGACAGGTGGATGCGCCTATCAGTTATTATGCCCCTGACAGTACTAAAAACCTGTTCTGACAAAATGTTAAGATCGCAGTAAGGCATGGTCCACATTTATCCTGTGCTCTACACTGAGCACTTACACTGGGGATTACATGTAAATGTCTGAAAAACGTGATTCAGACAAAATTCACTGTAATGATGCAGAAGGTGTTACTTTGAACTTCTGTCTGGCCTGTGGTGCATTGGTGTCCATTGGTGTCCATCTTTTTACACATCTTTTTAGGCATGAATAAAAGTGTGGTCTACAACAGCTTTGTATGGCTTTGAAAAGACAGTCACTGTTAAACAGAGGACAAATAGCATCCTGATTAACTCTGCTGCCTAATTAGGGAATGTATCCATCAGGGGTTTCACCTGAATTACATATTTTGGAGATGTAGATGGAAACACTGATGCAAGTGGTCAGCATAGAGCACAGGATAAATGTGCACTGATCCAAAAATGTGTTGTACCCCAATTTGGCACCAAATAGCATTCAAGCATTATACAAATAGCATTCAACTCAACCCACAAAAGTCCTTACTCAGGCCCGTCATCTATTAAGGAAATATAAGGGGTCTTCTACGTTACTGGTAGCACAAAGGATCTGAAAAAGCAAAATCTGCATTCCTAAATTCAAATTCCCCCTTCCTTTCTCAGTCCCACAGTGTGCCTAAATTTAGTGTCTACATTTTTGGCATTTCTGTGGGGGGGATAGCTTGCTTGATCTATGGGCACCACAACATACTAGGCACTACAATGGCATATTTGCAATTTTCACTTAGCAACATCCATTGTTTTTGCCACTTGTTTCTGTAAAACACCCATGGAGTCAAAATCATTGAGACACCTGTAGATAAACTCCTAGAGGGGTGTAATTTTCAAAGTGGGGGAGATTCTCCTCTTCTGGCATTTCGGGGCTCTGCATATGAAGTCTGCAAACTATTGTATGAAAATTTGTATTCCAAGAGTCAAATAGCGCTCCTTCTCTCCAGAGTCTGTGGCTAAGCAGTACTATAGAGCCACGCGTGATGTATTGCCACGTTCAGCAGAAATTGTGTGACAAATTTTGGTGCCATTTTTACCCAATTTTCTGTGTGAAAATGTACAAAATGGGACTAACACTAAATTGTTGTGCAAAAATGTAATTATTTTTTCTTCACCACCAATGGTATAAAATTAGGTAACATCTGTGGTGTCAATATGACCACTGCACCCACCCCTAGATGAATTCATTGAGAGGTGTCGTTTGTAAAATTAGGTACTTTATGGGGTGTTCTGCTGTTCTGGCACCTCAGAGGGGTCTGCCAATATGACATGATGACACCCACAAGCCACAACAAAAGTTGGTTTCGACCACATATAGGGCATTGACATACTCAGGAGAAATTGCGTAACAAATTGTACTGTTCAATTTCTCCCATTACCCTTTTGAAAATTAAAAGGTATGGGGCCAAAGCAACATTTTAATGGAGAAAAATACAGTGAAACCTTGAATTACGAGCATAATTTGTTCCAGGAGTGTGCTCTTAAGGCTATGTGCGCACTAGAAATGTGCATTTTCTCAAGAAAATTTCTTGAGAAACTTCTGGGAGTGGAAGATTTCCGCACCTGCAGAAAAATCCGCGGCAAAAACGCATGCGGATTTGCCGCGGATTTACCGCAGGTTGCTCCCTGCGGTTTTGCAATAAATAATATAGATAATCGATAGACAGATAATGGATAGAGTGAAAGATGGATAGATGAATAGATAGATAGGCCTGTTTCACACGTCAGTGATTCTGGTACGTTTGTGCTTTTTTTTAAACGTACCAGAATCCCTGACATACGCAGACCCATTATAATGAATGGGTCTGCTCACACGTCAGTGATTTTTCATTGCACGTGTCTCCGTGCGGCGTACCCGCGTGTGCGTGATTGCCGCACGGAGATATGTCCATTTTTTTCTGGCATCACTGATGTCCCACGGACCACGCAGTGGTGTGGTCCGTCAAACACGTGCCAGAAAAAAACGTGCTTTTAAAATAAAAAACATTTTTACTCATCCGGCTTCAGCGGCGCTCTCTGCAGCCCATGCAGCTTGCTGCTTCTGTGCCGGCTGATTACTGTCGCGCATATTCATGATGCACGACACAGCCGACCTGGAAGCAGCTGCTGCGGGGGTCAGCGCCGGCCGGATGCTGCGTCGCGGGAGCGATCAGCACCATGGAGAGCGGGAGCGCGCACAGGTGAGTTAATCTCTAAGTGCAATCACGGGCCACGGAGAACGGAGCCCGGATTGCACTTAGACAACCCACGTGTGCCGTAATTCACGGCACACGCAGGGACATGTGCGTGTTTTACACGCCAGTGAAAAACGTCAGTGTTTTTCACTGACGTGTGAAACGGGCCATAGATAGATAGATAGATGAGAAAGACCTATAGTATGTCCCACCTCCCTGCATTTTCTAAGCTGGCACCCTTTAGTGACTTTCATGTGGCACTAAAGGGTGCTTAGCCTTGTATTTAGCCATAAAATAAATAAATAATTAAAAAAAAACGATGTGAGGCCCCCCCATCTTTTGTAGCCAGCTAGGGTAAAGCAGGCGGCTGCAGCCTGCAGACCACAGCTGACAGCTTCACCTTGGCTGGTAATCCAAAATAGAGGGCACCCCACGCTGTTATTTTACATTAAATAAATAATTTAAAACAAAAAACGTGGGGTCCCCCCCAAATTGGATCACCAGCCAAGGTAAAGCAGACAGCTGTGGTCTGGTATTCTCAGACTAGGGAGGTCCACTGTTATTGGACACTCCCCAGCCTAAAAATAGCAGGCCGCAGCCGCCCCAGAAGTGGCGCATCCATTAGACGTGCCAATCCTGGCGCTTCGCCCCAGCTCATCCCGCGCCCTGGTGCGTTGGCAAACGAGGTAATATATGGGGTTGATGCCAGATGTGTAATGTCACCTGGCATCAAGCCCTGGGGTTGGTGAGGTCAGGCGTCTATCAGATACCCGACATCACCAACCCAGTCAGTAAGAAATAAAAAATAGACAACAAAAAAAGTTTTATTTGAAAAAACACTCCCCAAAACATTCCCTCTTTAACCAATTTATTGAAAAGAACAATCAATTCCACGTCCGGCGTAATCCAATAAGGGGGGGGGAGCACGGCGATCCATACCATAGTCGCTGTCCCAGTCAATGAAGAACAGAATGTTCCCCATTGGCTGGGAGAGCAATGCAGTGACCTGAGCTAACATCAATAGGTCAGCCCAGGTCACTGCAGGGGATGCCGAGCGCTGCCATCAGGAGCATAGATGAGATCATTACCTTCTGTGATCATCTCCTGTACTGCTGACGTCAGCGCTGTCACTGACTTCTATGCCCGCCGCATTGTCAGAAGTATCGCGAGAGCCCGTGACGTCACCGCTAGTGACAGTCTCGGGCCGCTCGCGAGACGGGCATAGACAGCAGTGACAGCGCTGACGTCAGGAGGCAGGAGATCGTCACAGCAGGTAATGATCTCACCTCCTGACAGCAGCGATCGTCATCCCCGCGGCTCCCAGCACTGCAGGGTGTCAGTGTCTGCCTGCGCTGCCGCGTGACAGGCTGCTGACACTGCGGGCAGACACTGACACCCTGCAGTGCAGTGTCAGTGTCTGCCTGTGTCAGTGTCTGCCTGCGCTGCCGCGTGACAAGCTGCCGATACTGCGGGCACACACTGACACTGCAGGGTGACAGGCTGCTGACACTGCGGGCAGACACTGACACGCTGCAGTGCAGGCAGCCGCGAGGCCGGAGCAGGACACAGACTGCATGGGACAGACCTGGAGGTCGCACGGAAGTGCTTCTGTGCGGCGTCCAGGGAGTGTGACGTCTGTGTTTACTCTGCTCCGCTTCCTCTTCCTGGCATAATGACATCGCTTCCTGCAAAACCGCAGGCAGCGATGAGCATTACCGCAGGTAAATCGCGGCTATACCGGGGGTATACCGCACATCATTTGCTACCTGCGGTATACCCCCGGAATTTCGCGATTACATTACAGTGAATGGAGTGAAATTCCGGGGGTATACCGCAGGTACCTGCGGAAAATAATGGACATGCTCATTTTCTCAAGAAAGTTTCTCGAGAAAATTTTCTCAAGAAAATTTCTTGAGAAAAATCCGCACAGTGCGCACAGCTATTTTTTTTTCTCATAGGATTTGCTGGGAAATGTCTGCACAAAGATTGCAGACATTTCGCAAGAAATTTCTGCAGCAAATCCGCGGGTAAATCCGCGGGTAAAACGCACTAGTGCGCACATAGCCTAAACCACGTTACTCTTATATCAAAGCGAATTATCCCATAGGAAATAATTGAAACACAGACAATTCGTTCCACAACCCAAAAATATTTACTGTATTTATACAAACTTACAGTAATACAAAATACTGTACAATAAAATCATATAAAACAAATTAAACTGCACATTTGATTACAATAGAATTGTTGGTGTGCGGGAGGTACATTATAGAGAGAAAAACTTATGTATAAATATGACAATCTTTATTTTAGTACAGTACACAAAAAACACCCCCCAAATCTGTTCTCCCCATAATAAGGGCAGAACTAAGCCAAATGTGGGGTAGGAATACCGCACAGGCAATTAGATTACAATAAACGCAATGTTCTGTACGTTTTAGCAGAAAGAAAGTACAATACTATATCCACAAATATAAATTGATAGACACACTATATAGTATATACTGTACTGTACAATGTTATACAGTATACAGTACATATGTACAGAAAGTTCCCTCCAGAGCGGGTCAGAGCGCAGTGGAAGGATGGAACTGGAAGTGTACACGGTGAGTATTTGCTCTTATTGCAAATCTTTGCTCTTAAACCAAGTTACAATTTATTAAAAAGCTTTGCTTGTCTTGCAAAATGCTCTCAAACCAAGTTACTCTTAATCCAAAGTTCCACTGTAATAACTTTAATTTATTCAGCCCAATGTTATACAGTTCTGTGGATCAGCTGAGGGATAAAGTTGCTCACTACTCTCCTAGATGAATTGAGAGGTGTAGTTTCCAAAATAGGGTCACTTGTGGGGATTTCTGCTGTTTTGGCATGGCAGGGGCTTTTCAAATGTGACATGGTATCTGCACTCTGTTTCAGCCAAAATGGTGTTCCTTCCCCTTTGAGCCCTGCCATGTGCCCAAACAGTAGTTTTCTACCACATATGGGGTGTATTGGCATACTCAGGAGAATTTGAGCAATAAATTGGATGGTCCATTTTCTCCTGTTAACCTTGTGAAAATCCAAATTAGGGGCTAAAACAACATTTTTGTGAGAAAAAGATTTTTTTTTTATTTCCACAGTTCAACGTTCTAAAATTCTGTGAAGCACCTGGTGGTCTAGTTTCCAAAATGGGGTGACTTGTGGGAGTTTTCCACTGCTTAGGCACATCAGGGGTTGTGCAAACATGACATGGCATTCGCTATCAATTCCAGGCAATTTTAAGTTGCAAAAGCCAAATCGCATTCCTTCCCTTCCGAGCCCTGCCACACACCCAAACAGTACTTTTCTATTACACACCGGGTATTGGTGTACTCAGGAGAAATTGCACAACAAATTGTATAGTAAATTCTCGTTACACTCATGAAAATGCAACATTTTAAGTTAAAGTAACATTTTTGTTGAAAAAGTACAATTTTAATTTTTTCCTTCCACATTAACCTGAAGGGTTAATAAACTTCTTGAATACGGTTTTAAGCAGTTTAAGGGGTGCAGTTTCTAAAATGGTGTCACTTTGGAGTATTTCTATCATATAGTCACTTCAAAAAAATGGTTTTGTAAATTTTGTTGAAACAATTGGAAATTACTGATAAGCTTTTAACCTTTCTAGCTTTTATAAGAAAAAATAAATATGCTTCAAAAATGGTGCTGATGTAAAGTAGACATGTGGTAAATGTTATCTATTAACTATTTTGTGTGACATAACTCTCTGGTTTAAAAGCATAAAAATTAAAAGTTTGAAAATAGCGATATTTTGCAAATTTTCGCCAAATTTTTAATATTTGTACAAATAAATTCAAAAACGGTTGTCCTAAATTTACCACTAACATGAAGTACAGTAAAGGGTGCTTTACACGCTGCGACATCGCTAACAATATATCGTCGGGGTCACGGTATTTGTGACGCACATCCGGCGCAGTTAGCGATGTCGCAGCGTGTTACACGTATGAGTGACCTTCAATGATCCCAAAAGTGGTAAAAATAGTTGGTTTTGGAGAGGTCGTTCTAAAACAAAATATCGTTGTTTGGGCACTAGCGATGTTGTCTGTCGTTCCTGCGGCAGCACAGATCGCTACGTGTAACACTGCAGGAGCAACGAACATCCCCTTACCTGTGTCCACCGGCAATGAGGAAGGAAGGAGGTGGGCGGCATGTTACGTCCCGCTCATCTCCGCCCCTCCGCTTCTATTGGCCGGCAGCTTAGTGACATCGCTATGACGCCGAACGCACCTCCCCCTTGAGGGAGGGATTGTTCGGTAGCAACATCGACGTCGCTGACCAGGTATGTGCGTGTTACGCTGCTGTAGCGATAATGTTCACTACGGCAGCGATCACCATATATCGCACGTATGACGGGGGCGGGTGCTATCGCGCTCGACATCGCTAGCAAATGCTAGCGATGTTGCAGCGTGTAAAGCACCCTTATGTCACAAAAAAAAAAACAACTGAGGATCACTGGGATCCGTTGAAGTGTTCCAGAGTTATTATCTCATAAAGTGACACTGGTCAAATTGAAAAAATTGGCCCAGTCATGAAGGAAAAACAGGCTGGGTGGTGAAGGGGTTAAATACTGCTTATAATCCTGCTCTAATATAATCTCTCCTTAGATCAACTCTCCCTGAACTGCTTCCAGAGGAGAGTGTGCTGAGTACCTTGTCACTGGGCATTGTGCAGCCTCTGCCAACTCTCTGAAATGAAATGTCATCAGTGATGCTCGTTTCAGAGGCTGGCTTAGTCCCTGCACACTGTGCACGGTGCAATGCGCACAATGACAGTGCCCTCTCTGTTGCCAACTCAGATCAGCAGTAACAAACTTGCAGGAGAGTGCAATGTCAGAATACAAGGTGTGCAGAGACCAGTAGAATCCCTGCAAGTGATGTCACTGCTCTTTGCACACCGGTTATTCTGACACCGCTCTGTTGCCAGAGCATCAGTAATGCTGATCGGAGCCAGCAACAGAGAGCGCATTGTCTTTGTGCACATCACACTGTGCGCAGTATGCGGTAACTAACTAAGCCCCTGACACGAGTGTCACTGATGATGCTTAGTTTCAGGGAGGCTGCGGCATGTACTGGGATTTTCAAATGAAGCATCATATCATCAAGAAGAAAGTGAAAGGAAGGAAAAAAGAAAAGCAGTTATATAGTGTAGTTAATGAAGGATAGGGATTTTTTAATTCAAGTATATTAGAAAATGGTTTAGATTATAGCACTAAATAGAAGGGGATTTAGGAGGAAAATTACTTTGGACTTTGGACCACCTTTGGATGATATGGGGTTATTTCACACCCAAAGGAGTTAGATACTTGACCATGATTGATGGTGGTCTCAATGCTGAGCTACACATGATTATCCTACAAGACAAGTTAATTTGTATACTCCAGTAGTATGGGTATGAAAAGAATGATATAGTGTTCCAGGAGGACAACGGCGACCCGAAGCATACGTCGAGATTGGAGAATAAATGATTCACTGACAATGAGGTAGAAGTGCTTCGTGCAGTCCCTATACCTCAATCCAATTGAACACTTGTGGGTAGACTTGAAGAAAAAATTGTATACACACCCAAGTGAGTCAACCAATATACACCAACATTGAGAACATGTAGATGAAACCTGGGATCAGATTTCGGTCGAGGCATATATGAATCTGATTGCATGTATGCCCAGAAGGATTCAGGCAGTGTTGAGAGAGAGCTAAAAGGTGGATTTACAAAATAGTAAGAAAATAATAAAATTAAAATTTAGATTTTTAGGAGCAAAACAGTAACGATGCAGTAACATGATAAGAATCTGCATAACTATTCATATGCTAAATTGCTGCAAGTCAAATTTATGTATGAGATAGCCAAGATGATTGTCTATAAAATAATGGTAATCTGATGTTCATCGCTGTAGTGGATGGTGAGATATGGTGCCTGAATATCATTGTTAGCATTTTGCTCATCAGAGTATATACACTCTACAGTCATAGTAATAAATCCTCCCCAAAGGAGGTTGGCCAAAGAAATACTATATAATAAAAACGTATTTTAAGATTACAAATGATAATCCTTCTAGTACACAAAAAAACCAAACCAATAAATCCTACAGAATAATACGTGTGAGGCAATACAAGCAGCACAGTTTATTTTAACCCTTTCCTGATCAATTAAAGAAAAAAAAAATAGGGGAATTTACCGGTACTCTGTGTCCAGCTTAAAGTTAATAGCCATCAATCAAGATGTGTCCCATAGTCACTCATAAGGAAATAAATGATATTCATGGAAAACAAACACTATTTTTTTCTGGCTGAATTCAGCCTGCAGATGTTTTGACAGGAGAGGGTTTTATAAATGTCACCAACCGAGTTACAACTAGATATGTTGTGCTGTTTACTCTGCACGGGGAAGCAGCTACACCTGGTGTTAATAGTTAATGATTAATTTATTCTGAAATCTCTGCTGTTTGGAAAGCTCACTCAGCATGTAAACTGGATGAGGCACAAAATGACAAAAACAATATCATGTTGTTCACAGAGTAATGAAAATTTGCAATTAATTGGCAGGATTTTTTATCGCATGCGTCCTTAGAATTGTTAAAAAAAATTAATATCACAAAAAAAAAACTGCAGAAAATGCTTTGATAATTACTTGGCTGTGTTTGATAAATGAACAATAAAAATAAATAATAATAATAATTATAAAAAAAAAGCTCGAGGCATCACGGTCAGGTTCAGGTATTCCAAGGCAATTCTGTAGCTAAAACCAGGTATTAAATCCTAAATGCTTTAAAAACCTGAACAAAACCTGACTGTGCGGCTGTACCCTGTGTAAAAAAAAAAAACACACACACAAAACGGTCAATAAAATATAAAAATAAATTCAACGGTAATAGAAATTAGAATTACATAATATGAACTAGAAAGTATTCAACCTGATAGATTTCCCCTGGCACTACAAGCTTTGATTCCATCAACTGAGCTTTGCTGAAACACCAAACTGGCTGTTTAGAATTCAGAAATCCAGTTTTCTAAAGCAAAAATACACTTATCAAATGGATCCTGGACATGAATGCAAAGAGCCTTTTCCATTACAGCTCTCCTACCAACTCATTGTAGCGAAAATACAGATTTTTTTTTATTTATTTATTTATTTATATTTTTTTTTTTTTTTTTAAAAAAAAAAAAAAAGGTTGTCCAGAATGGAAAATAAAAGTGTCAGCTTTTTTTTTTCATTTCTATAAACAGCTCCGCTAATGTCCAACTGTCAAAATCTTCTGCTTTTATATATGTGGTCACAAAACATGATGAAGAAATGAATCCACGTCATTTAATTAGCAACACCTAGTGACCCTCTAAGGCTATGTCCACACTTTGCATCGTCCTAGTTGCAGTTCTAAACGCATCCTCTGGCAGAAATTGCTTTTGCCAAAGTTACTTTTGACCACAAATTAGCGGTAAATACGCGTTGCGATGCGATGTGGTGCCCGTGTTTCTATTATACTTTTCCTCTGATTGTTACAATTTCAGCTACAAACACTGAGGTAAAAAACACTCACTAAATACTGAAGTAAAAACTCACCAAATACTGGAGGTAAAAAAACCCTCACCAAATATTGAGGTAAAAACTCACCAAATACTGGAGGTAAAAAAACCCTCACCAAATATTGAGGTAAAAACTCACCAAATACTGGAGGTAAAAAAACCCTCACCAAATATTGAGGTAAAAACTCAGCAGATACTGGAGGTAAAAAACCCCTCACCAAATATTGAGGTAAAAACTCAGCAAATACTGGAGGTAAAAAAACCCTCACCAAATATTGAGGTAAAAACTCAGCAAATACTGGAGGTAAAAAAACCCTCACCAAATATTGAGGTAAAAACTCAGCAAATACTGGAGGTAAAAAAACCCTCACCAAATATTGAGGTAAAAACTCAGCAAATACTGGAGGTAAAAAAACCCTCACCAAATATTGAGGTAAAAACTCACCAAATACTGAGATACACTAAGGCTATGTGCGCACTTTGCGTCGTCCTAGTTGCAGTTCAAAACACATATTTTGGCAGAAATTGCTTTTGCCAAAGTTGCTTTTGACCATCAGAACGCGGTAAAAATGTGTGCGTATTTACCGCGTTTTAGCCGCGTTTTTAGCGCTTTTTGCATGCTTTTCCATTGCGTTTTGAACATAAAGACACTGCTAAATAAAGTTTAAACAGTCAAACACTATGAAAAAAGGGTAAAAAAAAGAATACAAATAATTATTAAAATAATAACGAAAATAGCGGTTTTATAACATTTATCGCTAAAATAGTAATAAATTAATATTTTTCATTAATTTAATTGTCGGGCTATGTGTGTGTGTGTGTAAAGGGACATATCATTTCATTATTTTGATGTCAGAAAAGCATGCGTTTATGTAGTCCAAAACACATGTTTTCTGCACCTAAAAAGCAGGTAATACGCAGGAATTTTGAAGTTTGTTGCTTTTTGCTACTTCTCATTGACTTCAATGTTAGCAAAACGCAGCCCAAATGGCAAAAACAATTGACATGCTGCTTCTTTGAACGCTGAGTTTTTGCCACAAATTATGCAAATTACACGCAGCGTTTTTGAAACGCAAAGTGCGAACAGGAAATCGTCATTTGCCATAGACTATTATTGAAAATCAAAACGCATGCCTTTTGGCATGAAAACGCTGCAGTTCAAAACGTTGCGGAAATGCAGGGGAAAACGCAAAGTGCGCACATAGCCTTAATCTCTATGAAAGCAGTTAGGCTACATGCACACGCTGCATCTTTTTGTGTTCACAAACTGCAGCCAAAATGCAGCAAAAACGCAGCAAAACACACAGTGTACGCATGTAGCCTAAAGCTATGTACGCACGTTGCATTCAGTACCTTGCAGAAATGAACGCATCCTCTGGCAGAATTTGTCATTGTCAAATTTGGTTTTGACCACATAAAAGCAGGAAATACGCATGCGTTTTTCTTGCGTTTTGACCGCGTTTTACATGCATTTTCAGTGCTTAAAATGGGATGTGTTTTCAATACAAAGACATTACTAAATAAAGTTTGAATATTCAAACACTAGGAAAAAAGTGAAAAAAAAATAAAAATGCTTTACATCATACACTATAATGATAATTTTCCGAAAATGATTATTGAGATTTAATATTTATGTTAAAAATAAATGTAACTTAATGTTTGACTCATTTTTTAAAGTCGGAATGGATGTGAGGACAAATGGAAAGCTCTTGACCTCACTATAATGCCAAAAACGCATGCTTTAATTTTGACAAAAAAGCATGTGTTTAGCATAAAAAATGCATGTAAAACGCTAGGATTTTGATTTTGGACGCGTTTCCAAAACTGTCATTGACTTCAATGTTACCTAAACGCTGCCAAAACGCAAAAATGAATTGACATGTTGCTTTTATAAATTAGATATATATATAGATACAGTGCTGGTCAAAAGTATTGGCACCCCTGCAATTCTGTCAGATAATACTCAGTTTCTTCTTGAAAATAATTGCAATCACAAATTCTTTGGCATTATTATCTTCATTTATTTTGCTTGCAATGAAAAAACACAAAAGAGAATGAAACAAAAATCAAATAATTGATCATTTCACACAAAACTCCAAAAATGGGCCAGACAAATGTATTGGCGCCCTCAGCCTAATACTTGGTTGCACAACCTTTAGCTAAAATAACTGTCAACAACCGCTTCCGGTAACCATCCATGAGTTTCTTACAATGCTCTGCTGGAATTTTACACCATTCTTCTTTGGCAAACTGCTCCAGGTCCCTGAGATTTGAAGGGTGCCTTCTCCAAACTGCCATTTTGAGATCTCTCCACAGGTGTTCTATGGGATTCAGGTCTGGACTCATTGCTGCCACTTTAGTAGTCTCCAGTTCCTTCTCTCAAACCATTTTCTAGTGCTTTTTGAAGTGTGTTTTGGGTCATTGTCCTGCTGGAAGACCCATGACCTCTGAGGAAGACCCATCTTTCTCACAATGGGCCCTACATTATGCTGCAAAATTTATTGGTAGTCTTCAGACTTCATAATGCCATGCACACGGTCAAGCAGTCCAGTGCCAGAGGCAGCAAAGCAACCCCAAAACATAAGGGAACCTCCGCCATGTTTGACTGTAGGGACCGTGTTCCTAAAGAAAATTTGAATGCCTCTTTTTTTTTCCTGTAAACTCTATGTTGATGGCTTTTCCCAAAAAGCTCTACTTTTGTCTCATCTGACCAGAGAACATTCTTCCAAAACGTTTTAGGCTTTCTCAGGTAAGTTTTGGCAAACTCCAGCCTGGCTTTTTTATGTCTCGGGGTAAGAAGTGGGGTCTTCCTGGGTATCCTACCATACAGTCCCTTTTCATTCAGACGCCGACGGATAGTACGGGCAGACACTGTTGTACCCTCAGACTTCAGGGCAGCTTGAACTTGTTTGGATGTTAGTCGAGGTTCTTTATCCACCATCCGCACAATTTTGCGTTGAAATCTCTTGTCAATTTTTCTTTTAATTCCACATATAGGCAAGTTAGCCGCAGTGCCATGGGCTTTAAACTTCTTGATGCCACTGCGCACCGTAGACACAGGAACTTTCAGGTCTTTGGAGATGGACTTGTAGCCTTGAGATTGCTCATGTTTCCTCACAATTTGGATTATCAAGTCCTCAGACAGTTCTTTGGTCTTCTTTCTTTTCTCCATGCTTAATGTGGTACACACAAGAACACAGGACAGAGGTTGAGTCAACTTTAATCCATGTCAACTGGATGCAAGTGTGATTTAGTTATTGCCAACACCTGTTAGGTGCCACAGGTAAGTTACAGGTGCTGTTAATTACACAAATTAGAGAAGCATCACATGATTTTTCAAACAGTGCCAATACTTTTGTCCACCCCCTTTTTTATGTTTGGTGTGGAATTATATCCAATTTGGCTTTATGACAATTTTTATTTTATTTTTTCATAGAAGACAAATTAAATGAAGATAATAATACCAAAGAATTTGCGATTGCAATCATTTTCAGGAATAAACTGAGTATTATCTGACAGAATTGCAGGGGTGCCAATACTTTTGGCCAGCACTGTATATATAGATTTTGACATTTTTTCACTCAAAACACAGCATTTAAAAAAGCATTGTGAGGACGAATTTTGCTAAAATCCCATAGACTTTGCTTAGAAATCAAAACGCATGCATTTTGGCATTGAAACGCTGCAGTTCAAAACGCTGCGGAAACGCATGAAAAAACGCAATGTGCGCACATGGCCTAAGGGTGTGTTTAATTTTTCACACACTACTACATTTTTGCCTAGTTTTTGTTAAATAGAGAACAACGTGTTTGTTTTCATCTTAGGTTGTATTTAAAACGTGACTGCCTTTTTAATTTTTATTTCAGAAATCAATAGATGACATGAAAATAAATAACTTTCTAATATATCATAACAGACAAATTTGCTTCTTGCTCCTCCTGGACTGATCTTTCATTCTCAAAATTCTCAATCTCAGGGTTAAATCTGTCCAGTGAATATAGATTTGTATATTACCGATTTTTTTTTCCAGTCTGGACAACCTTTTTTTTTTTCTAAGATTTGTTTATAAGATTGTTTTTTATAAGATTCTATCCAGCGAGGGGGAAGGAGGAGCTCTTCCTTTGCCTCCTCCATCCTCTCTACCTATACTTTCTAAAATAGAATCTTGTCAGAAGCAACTGCTATCTCCTATCTCAGTAATATAACAATCTGTATTCACAGATTTTACATGGAATTGAGAATTCTGAGAAAGAAAGATCAGTCCAGGAGAAGAAAGAAGCAGATTTGTCTGATCAAATATATTACAAAGTGGCTTATTTTCATATGTACTGTTGATTTATGAAATAAAAATTAAAACGACAGTTACACTTTAAAAATATTTTAGGACCTTCTTAAGTATAAAATGTTTGTTTTATGTTCAGATACGTAAAACCACAGAATTCATACAGCATGTACTGTAGAGTAATTCCTACCTAGAAATAAGATGTACTTACTTTTTCTTATTCTTAAAGAAATAACCATAATCATTGTGTAAAAGATCTTTGTGATAATACAGATAAGAAATGTTTTGTTTTATTAGTATCTACTACGGTAAAGGCGTGTGAAGGCTACAACTATCCTCATGTTCTTATACTTAAGGGTACTTTACACGCTGCGATCTCGCTAGCGAGATCGCAAGCGATCGTACCCGCCCCTGTCAGTTGTGCGACACGGGCAAATCGCTGCCCGTGCTGCACAACATCGAGTGGACCTGTCACACGGACTTACCTGTCCTGCGACGTCGCTCTGGCCGGCGATCCACCTCCTTTCTAAGGGTGCGGGTCGTGCGGCGTCACAGCGATGTCACATGGCAGCCGTCCAATAGAAGCGAAGGGGCGGAGATGAGCGGGACGTAAACATCCCGCCCACCTCCTTCCTTCCGCATTGCCGGTGGAGGCAGGTAAGGAATTGTTTGTCACTCCTGCGGTGTCACACACTGCGATGTGTGCTGCCGCAGGAACGAGGAACAACATCGTACCTGTCGCAGCAGCGATATGAAGGAAATGAGCGACGTGTCAACGAGCAACGATTTTGCACGTTTTTGTGCTCATTGATCGTCGCTCATTTGTGTTACACGTTGCGATGTCGGTAACGGTGCCGGATGTGCGTCACTACCGACGTGACCCCGACGATATACCGTTACCGATATCGCAGCATGTAAAGCACCCTTTAGGCCCTGAGTGGGTAAAAAATGCAGAAGTGGAGCCCGTGTTTCTATTATACTTTTCCTCTGATTGTTACAATCCTTGTTTCAGCTACAAATACTGAGGTAAAAAACACTCACTAAATACTGAAGTAAAAACTCACCAAATACTGCAGGTAAAAAACCCTCACCAAATATTGAGGTAAAAACTCACCAAATACTGAGATACACTGTGGCATTTCTGCAGCGGTTTTGCAGCGGTTTTTCTATACTGTGGGTGGTTTTTAGTGCAAAATCATGGCAAATATGCTGCAAAGAATTAACATGCTCATTCTTTGAAAAATGCTGCGAAAACCAAGGAGGTTGAGAAAACAGTCAGGAAAAATCTGGAGGTAATTTTTGTGTGTGTGCATGAGATTTCTGAAATCACATAGACTTTACTAGGACTGTAAAGACAGCGTTTTATTAGCATGGATTTGCATAAAACCAAGGCAAAAAACATGCTAAAAAATGAAGCAAAAATGACCTGTGTGATCATAGCCTAAATACTGAGTTAAAAAAACCTCATTAAATACTGAGGTAAAAACTCACCAAATACTAAGGTAAAAAAAACTCACCAAATAGTGAGATAAAAACTCACCAAATACTGGAGTGAAAAACCTCACCAAATCCTAAGGTAAAAAACTCACCAAATCCTGAGGTAAAAAACTCACCAAATACTGAGATAAAAAATTCACCACATACTGAGGTTAAAAAGTTACCAAATACTGAGGTAAAAAACTCACCAAATACTCAATGGGTGCACGTGGCCTTAAGGGGGCTTTACACGCTACGACATCGCTAATGCGAACTCTTTGGGGTCACGGAATTGGTGACGCACATCCGGCCACATTAGCGATGCCATTGCGTTTGACACCTATGAGCGATTTTGCATCGCTGCAAAAACGTGCAAAATCGCTCATCGGTGACATGGGGGTCCATTCTCAAAAATCGTTACTCCAGCAGTAACGAGGTTGTTCCTCGTTCCTGCGGCAGCACACATCGCTCCGTGTGACACCGCAGGAACGAGGAACCTCTCCTTACCTGCCTCCCGGCCGCTATGCGGAAGGAAGGAGGTGGGCGGGATGTTACGTCCCGCTCATCTCCGCCCCTCCACTTCTATTGGGTGGCGGTTCAGTGACGCAGTTGTGACGCTAAACGAACCGCCCCCTTAGAAAGGAGGCGGTTCGCCGGTCACAGCGACGTCGCCGGGCAGGTAAGTATGTGTGACGGGTCTGGGCGATGTTGTGCGGCACGGGCAGCGATTTGCCCGTGTCGCACAACAGATGGGGGCGGGTACCCACGCTAGCGATATCGGTACTGATATCGCAGCGTGTAAAGTAGCCTTTAGAGTCTTGTGAATTTGCCTTGATTAACTTTTTACACGTAAAGTTTTGCCATTTTATGCTGGGCTGAAGCTACTTGTCTACTCTTCATTCCCAATGCGGATCAGCATGGAACATTAAGAATAATATTTTTTCGTATCATCACTTTTACAATGGTTTCGGGACTCCCTCTGTAATCCGCCCTGATACCTTATAGAAATGGATATACTACCCCTTGGGATAACCTTATTTCCAAACCCCTACATGCTGATTCTGGGAATGAGATCTATAGGGTAATGTCATCATACAATGAAGCTACTTGTCTACTCTTCATTCCCAATGCGGATCAGCATGGAACATTAAGAATAATATTTTTTCGTATCATCACTTTTACAATGGTTTCGGGACTCCCTCTGTGATCCGCCCTGATACCTTATAGAAATGGATATACTACCCCTTGGGATAACCTTATTTCCAAACCCCTACATGCTGATTCTGGGAATGAGATCTATAGGGTAATGTCATCATACAATGCCAAATGTGGGTTCTGATATGAAATGTGGTGCCTTCATTCTAGGCTGTGCTTATATGTGTATATATACAATTATTCAGGTACATCTCTCTGTAGGTATGAATGGAGCCCGGGCTTATGTATATGTGCACACATGATCATACACACGTGACTACTGTGCGCGTGTGTGTAGATATGTGTGTACGTGGGTATGTGTCTGTGCACCTGTATATATGCGCAGATACATGCACAGGTATGCATGTGTGTCAAAAAAAAAAAAAAAAAGCCCATTTATGTACCTTTGATAAACATCAAACTGACATATCGTTTTTACATATGTCTTTTCATCTATGGCTTACCGATATGGATCTGTGCTGATGTGGGTTTCTAAAACACTTCTCACTGCATATATAATATATTCTAAATCTACTCTAACCACTATAGAATGGATGCAGGGTTACGCCTCACCACAGCAGCATCAGATGGCAATTCTCCTTTTACAGTGCTTTGCTATGTATGCCTTTTTGTCTACTCCACCTCGCCGTAGCATCCCACCATGCATGAGTTAACACGGCGCCGCTCAGATCATACGCCCTGACTCTCACAGGTTTGTGTACTCTTGTTAATTACCAAGCATACTTATATGCCGTTCTGTTGTATACCTCTGCACTTGCCCTGAGGAAGCCGCTCAGGCGGCGACACGCGTTGGCCTGCTAACCCTGGGTATACTGCCGCTCTATATTCATGCTTGACTCCCCACTACTGGTCTGGTCTCTCTTGACTATCAGATTCCATGCACTTATTGGTTTAACTGGCATTTTACCTGTGCATTAGACTTCAGCTGCAGCATGCACTATTAAAGGGAACCTGTCATCAGAAATTTCGCCCAAAAGCTAAAAGATTCCCCCTCTGCAGCTCCTGGGCTGCATTCTAGGAAGGTCCCTGTTATTATTGTGCCCCATGTGAGACCAAAATAAAGACTTTATAAAGTTCTACCTTTTTGTATGCAGCTTCTGTAAATCCGTCACGGGGGCGGGCTCTCTGCCGTCCGTTATTCTGCCTCCTGGTCCTGTATGCCGCCCCCATCGCTCCTTTCCATATCTGATGCACCGCCCACTGCTCCAGCCATCCCCGCGCATGCCCAGTGCCAGTCTCACAGGACTGAGCAGTTTGACCGCTGGTGACGTGTGCGCAGGCAAGTGATTATGGACGGGACTGTGACTGTTATCAGCAAGTACCCGGCCATAATCTCTTGAGCGCGCAAACCTAACCAGCGGTCACACTGTGCTCAGGATTTATGCTAGACTGTATGGGCTGCTTCCAGGTATGACGTCCCTTTGTCATGTGATAGGGGCGTGTTCGAAATACTATCACATGACAAAGGGACGTCATCCCTGGAAGCAGCCCATACAGTCTAGCATAAATCCTGAGCACAGTGTGACCGCTGGTTAGGTTTGCGCGCTCAAGAGATTATGGCCGGGTACTTGCTGATAACAGTCACAGTCCCGTCCATAATCACTTGCCTGCGCACACGTCACCAGCGGTCACACTGCTCAGTCCTGTGAGACTGGCACTGGGCATGCGCGGGGATGGCTGGAGCAGTGGGCGGTGCATCAGATATGGAAAGGAGCGATGGGGGGCGGCATACAGGACCAGGAGGCAGAATAACGGACGGCAGAGAGCCCGCCCCCGTGACGGATTTACAGAAGCTGCATACAAAAAGGTAGAACTTTATAAAGGCTTTATTTTGGTCTCACATGGGGCACAATAATAACAGGGACCTTCCTAGAATGCAGCCCAGGAGCTGCAGAGGGGGAATCTTTTAGCTTTTGGGCGAAATTTCTGATGACAGGTTCCCTTTAACAAACCCCCTAGGAGGTTCTGTATTGTTTATGGATATGTGCTCAAACGTCCATGGTTTATGTACATGCTTAGGATATTTAAGATCAGGAATTTCCTTTTATGTCCTGTGATTGTCCTTCTATATAATCGTTATATCCAATGCATCTGTAGGTAACCCTTTCCCTCTCTATGACTGTATATCTTATAGGGATATGTTACAGACGTTTACCTAAGAGACGTTGTTGCTGCTTGTGTGGGTCCAGATCAAACATTGGGTACATTTCAGCATTTCTATTTTGCATCATTTACAGCATCTAAACTTTGGTTATTTATTTCTTACTTATGTATTTATCTTTACCATCTCCTATGTAATGCTGTTATTTTTATTATTTGCCCAGGGTGAACCGACCTCACCTCTTGTTTGCATGTTCACCTTGTAATTCTGGTTTTAAATGGTTTTAAATATTGATATACAATAAAGGCAAATTATATATTTTTTACTATCGGTGTGCATTTGATTCATGTGCGGTTGCCTTCTTCTCCTTTTTCTCATCATCACTTACCGCACCAGATAGCACCCCCTTGATACCCTAATTATATTGATATGTGGGTGCGCTCCTTTTGCTTTTCTTACTGATTTTATGCTGGGCTGACTTGCAAAAAATATTAACGTTCCCTCAAAGAGGTCATTTCATACAGACAGCTCTTTAGGTTAATCTTATAACAAAACTTTGAACTTCCTTATCTGAATCCATTCTGTAGATGCCTTGGACGTGTGCTTTTAATCCCTACACGTTGGCAGGTAGAAAATTTCAAAAGTTGCTGACCTTTTCAGAAAAATGCTGTGAGAACTAGAGATACTCAATATTCCCTGTATCTTAGGCCCCCTTCACACGTCAGTGATTCTGGTAAGTTTGTGCTTTTTTTTATACGTACCAGAATCACTGACATACGCAGACCCATTATAATCAATGGGTCTGCGCACATATCAGTGATTTTTCACTGAACGTGTCTCCGTGAAGCGTACACGCGTGTCCATGATTCTGCACGGAAACAAGTCCGTTTTTTTCTGGCATCACTGATGACCCACGGACCACACTATGGTGTGATCCGTGTGTGATCCGTGAAACACGTACCAGAAAAACACTTACATATAAAATAATAAACATTTTCAACTCACCTTTCCAGCGATGCGCTGTGCAGCCTCTGCTTTCTGCAGCTCCTTCCTGGCTCATGAATATTCATGAAAGCAGGAACAGCCAGCCCGGAAGTAGCAGCAGAGAGCGGTGGGCGGACGCTGCAGAGCCGAGGAGTTCAGCACCATGGCCAGCAGGAGCGAAGGCAGGTGAGTAATGTCCATTTGCAATCACGGATTGCACATGGACAACCCACGTGTGCTGTGAATCACGGAACACGGAGGGACATGTGTGTGTTTTACACGTCAATGAAGAATGTCAGTGTTTTTCACTGACGTGTGAAACGGGCCTTAGGCCCCTTTCACACGTCAGTGATTCTGGTACGTTTGTGCTTTTTTTTAAACGTACCAGAATCACTGACATACGCAGACCCATTATAATGAATGGGTCTGCTCACACATCAGTGATTTTTCACTGCACGTGTCTCCGTGCAGCGTACCCGCGTGTGCGTGATTGCTGCATGGAGACATGTCCATTTTTTTCTGGCATCACTGATGTCCCACGGACCACGCAGTGGTGTGATCCGTGAAACACGTGCCAGAAAAAAACGTGCATTTAAAATAATAAACATTTTAACTCACCCGGCTTCAGCCGCGCTCTGTGCAGCCTGTTCTCCCTGCTGCTTCTAAGCCGGCTGATTACTGTCGCGCATCTTAATGATGCACGACACAGCCGACCCGGAAGCAGCTGCTGCAGGGGTCACCGCCGGCCGGATGCTGCATCGCGGGAGGATTCAGCACCACGGACAGCAGGAGCGGGCGCAGGTGAGTTGTTTTCTAAGTGCAATCACGGGCCACGGAGAACGGAGCCCGGATTGCACTTAGACAACCCACGTGTGCCGTGAATCACGGCACACGCAGGGACATGTGCGTGTTTTACACGCCAGTGAAAAAGTCACTGTTTTTCACTGACGTGTGAAACGGGCCTTAGTGTGAGTAAAAGTGACTTAAAATACTGACACTATGTGTTGCGTATTTGGCTGTAGAAACTTCTGCATCTCTTGGCAGGAAAAACGCAGCACAAAAACATGTATTTTTGATGCGTTTTTGTCACTTTTTAATGCGATTTTTTTTTTTTTTTTTTTTTTTTTTTTTTTTTTTTCATTGCTTTCAATGGTGAAAAACACAGAAAGAACTGACATGCTGCAGATTATTTATTATGCACCAAATCTGCAAGGAAAAAAAACTCAACGTGTGCATTAAACTTCAGGTTTCTCATTGACTTTGCTGCCATAAGGATTTGCTTAAAGATTAAAACGCACTATGTACACTCAGCCTTTCACTATGTGTTGTGTCTTTAGAGCTGCATTGTTTTTGTGCCAAAAGAACCTTAGAAATAAAAAAATAAATAAGATTTTTTTTACTATTAAGTCTACCGTTTTCTAATACACTTTGTGCATCAATTCTGTACTACCTTTAAAACCTCTGCTTGCAATGTCTATTGGTCACCTCCATTAGCAGTAATTGTCATGCGATGGTCAAGCCTATGCTTGCCTCTGATAACGGTAACATGCCATACACTTGTGTTCTCATCACATCACTAAAGCCCCCTTCACACGTCAGTGATTCTGGTACGTATGTCTCAGTTTTTACATCTACCAGTATCATGGACATACACAGACCCATTAAAATCAATGGGTCTACACACACATCAGTGTTTCCGTGCGGCGCACACGCGTGTTCTGTTTCTTCTGGCATCACTGATGTCACACGGACCACACAGTGGTGTAATCCATGTGACACGTATATTTAAAATAAAAAGCTTTTTAAACTTACCCGTCTTAAGCGCTCCTTGTCTCCGGCCTCTGCTGTCTCTGCTTCCAGGCCGGCTAATTCTGCTCATACATATGCACTGCACAGCCGACCCGGAAGTAACAGCAGCGGTGAGACAGCGTGGCCAGACACAGCATCGCGGGAGATATCAGCACCACGGACAGCAGGAGCGTGGCCAGGTGAGTATAAGTGCCTGATCTCCGTGTATTATCATGGATGGCACACGGAGATCACCAAAATCACGGTAAAAGGAAGGACAAACGTAGCTAAGACAATTTTGTATACCTTGGAAATAATGAACTTCTTATTAAATAACTGTAAGCAAATTTGAGAAATTTTTACTGAAATGTTATTGAACAATTGAATACAGTTTCATTAAAGATAGAAAACGATGTATATGATGTAACTGGAATGCCCTTCAAAACAACCTTACACCACACAGTTAACTTTAGGCTGTGCAATGTCTGAAATGCGCCTTCCCATTAGAGTGGGTTGAACTGGTGCCAATGACGGTGGTGCTTTGCCCAATGCTTAGAAAGCACAGGTAGGGAAGGAGAACATGGCGCCCCAATTTGACAGTTGAAGCAGTGATAGCAGAATAGAGGAGCTTATGTTTGGCGACTATACGCTTGAAATGCATAGTCACAGTAAGGCATGGATCACACTGTGACTTTGTAGCATTATTGATTGATTTTAAAGGGGTTATCCACTAGTTTAACATTGATTGCCTATCCTTAGGATAGGTCATTAATGTGTGATCGGGTCCGATACTTTGCACTCTCGCCAATCAGCTGTTCTTGGAGCCGCCGCCGGCAGCAGGTGAACAAAAGCGCTCAGTTCCAGAGCATCTTCATCTTCTGATAGCGGCTGCAGCTGGATACTGCACATCCGTCTCCCAGTCAAATCAATTAGGCGGATGTGCAGTATCAGGCCTCTATCAGAACACAGAGCAGCTCCGGAACTGAGCATATATGGCTGCCTACTGCCGCCACCAAGAACAGCTGATCAGTGGTGGTGCGGGGTGTTGGACCCCAGCCGATCAGACATTGATGACCTATCCTACGGATAGGCTATCAATGTAAAAGTAGTGGCCAACCTCTTTTACTATTTAGCCACAGTTGCAGGAAATACAATGAGTTGTATGAAATTGGGAGGACTGCAGCTGCCACATAACATAAGGCTACGTTCCCACAATGAGTATTTGGTCAGTTTTTGATATTGCACATTTTCTGCAGCATTTCTACACCGGTTATATAAATTAGATTACTAGTAATTGTTCATTGTGTTTTAGTGCATGTTATTTTACATGTGTTTTTATTGCTTTTTAGATGTTTTACATAAAGCTGCTAAGTATTTGTTGCTTCCTGGTATTTGGCTTTGACAACTTTATTTGTACAGTCATGTGCGGATTACGTGCGTTTTAGTGCATTTTCACAGTGGAAACGCATTAAAAATACATATGCATTTTCTACCTGCAGATTTTGCACATCTAATGCAAATCTATGGGAAAAACCTACATTTAAAACTCAGCGAAACCCACAAGAGAAATTGACATACGCTGAGTGAAAAAAGCATGGTGGGCATAAGGTTTCTAGAAGTCCTATTACCCTGCTAAAACTCATTGGGGGACCACAGCGTAAGGCTATGTGCGAACGTAGCATGATGTCATGCGCTTACGCTGCGTTTAGCACTGCAGCGTAAGCGCATGCGTCCTGCGTCCCCAGCACAGTCTGTGAAGATTGTGCATAATCTGTGCGCACGATGCTTTTTTGAACGCAGCAATTTGAGAGTCAAAAATTTGAGAAAATCACTGCGTTTAAAAATGCAACATGTCACTTCTTTCATGCGCTTTGGATGCAGCTCCCACTCTGTCTATGGGAGAGGCAGCATCCCGAGCGCATGAAATCGGCATCTATGCTGCAAACACTGCATTCATTACGCAGTGTTTCTGCAGCGATTTGCAGCGCACATGTGCTGCCAAATCGCTGCAAAAATTTCAGCATGTACGTGCGCACATAGCCTTATAGTTAAAATCAATCAGTTGTGCTACAGAAGTCATGGTGTAATCCAGGTCTTAGGCCACATGCACAAGTTGAGTATTTGGTGAGTTTTTACATCAGTATTTGTAAGCCAGAACCAGGAGTGGGTAATAAATACAGAAGTGGTGCTCGTGTTTCTATTCTACTTTTGTTCCACTCCTGGTTTGGCATACGAATACTAAGGTAAAAAACTCAGCAAATACTCAATGTGTGCTCGTGGCCTTAGTGCCAAGGGTGGAGGAACGCTTCAAGGGTCATGGTTTGTATTGTTTAATGGTATTTTTTAACTAAAATATAGATGGGTCTGAACTTTGTGAGATAAAGTCTACATCAACTGCAAAATAAAGTTTGGGTTTTTTTTTCGTTCCCACTAGTTCTGCACGATTACTTATTTAGATGAGGTAGTGATGCGGCACAAACAATGTAGGCACATGTAAGAGTGGTGAACAATGGTGGTCGCGATCCTGTCCTTAAAGACACCAATCACATCACTGCTATGTAATGTGTCTTTTGTAAATATTGTGTAATGTATTGAATTGTAATGTGATATGTTCCTGTGTAATGTAAGACACAGTGATGTATAAGGTGTAAAGTAATGTAATGGATGTGAAATGTATAGAATTTATATGAGAATATTTATGTGGGTAAAAGGTTAATTCTTCCAAGCAAGAGACAGCAGGCACAAAAACAATTACTTTTTGAGACTAGCCCACTCTGGGAGGGGTCAGCTGACAGGGAAATGATAGATCATACTGGAAGGAGTCAGTGAAGGCTTAGTGAGCAAACATGACAGTTTTATAGTTAGTCGGTCGTGAAGGTCCCATACAGTGGGTGGTTTGTGGCAAAGGAGCAAAAGAGACAGAAGATGAAATAGCGAGATCTTCATGAGTGGGTGGAGACACAGGGTGTGAACAGCATTGTAACAAAAGATTAATCCTCAGAGTGGCTCCAGGCTATTGGAGCCAGAGGATGGAAGCCTTACATCCAGGACCCTTAACCGTAAAGGTACCAGGTGACATCTACTGGTGTGGGACTCTAGTTGCCAGGCCCCTTTACTGTCAAGGTACCGGATTAACCTCTACTGGGTTCTGACATAGTCAACCAACCTAGTGGTGTTCCAATAGACGTCCGGGTGTGTTAAGCTTTACTACAGTCATTATGGGACCCCTGATGAGCCCTAATATGGAACTGCAGGAAGGAAAGGTGAATGGCATGGTGCTCAGTCAGTGGGAATTGAAAATGTAACATTCTGAGACATATGTACACGCAATCTGGAGTCTAAAAATGTGAACGACAATGAACTATCTAGTAAAGAGTTGTGGTTTAAAGTGAATAGATGGTCTCCTTGTGCGAGTGAGTTGTTGACCGGTCCTGGCCAGCCAACACCAGCGGCATTATGCGGTTCTCAATCAACACAATCGAAGTCCACACACCCAGCCAGAACCTGGTATTTCATGTAGCGTGTCCGGGCATCCGCAGTCACTCTCTCCCTCGACTACTGCTTTGCGCCATGCTTCACACATTTTAACCACCAAAATAAATTCATATGTTAAAGTAAATGGTATGTAACAAAAAGAGAATTAGAAAAACGTAAAGTTAACAAGATTTTAATTGTTTTTGATATTCAATGTAATTAACTAATTTATTTTTATATAATTGCCTACGGGTTAGAATTTATAGAAATAATATAGGCACTTAAACAGCGGTACACTTGTCCATAGTGCAATATGCAGGGTCATATGTGTCCTCTTGTTAACGACAGGTGATAAGAGAAAGTCAGCCCTAATGTGAATTAAAACGTGAAGATAAGGGACACAGCATTTTCTGTTAAATGTGTCCTCAGTGCCTGGGAAAATAATTAGCTGCGTACAGAGATCTTGATAATGACAAAAGCATAGCATGCCACCTGCTTTGGACAACCCCTTTGTGAGCCTCTAGAAGTCCCAACACAATGTATTAGAAATGAAAGTGACACCTGTTTAAAGCCACCATCTGTCCTTAGCCAAAAAAAATAATAAAGATTTTTACAAGGGTTTTTATATTCACCTGATAATAGCACCAACTAGCTCAAAACCTTAAATCCACGGATAAAAAGTATATAAAGATGTGGTTTAGTGAACACACAAAATTCCAAAATAGGCATTAATACGACTAGATACTTGTCCAACCAATCTGACTGCCCTGTATGTAGGAAATCCTCTTATACACCCAACGTCATCAATCAGGGAAATCTAAAATATTGCAATAAACAATCCTTGGGGCAATTCACAATAGTCAGCATTTTAATTACAGCTTGGCTCCAACCAAATTTGATTTAGGGCAAAAATATCTAGATTTCTCCACTTTGTTTTCACATTTCAGTATAGTCAAAGGAATTAAAAAAAGATAAATGGTAGAACGATTTGATATTAACGTGACTGTAACGTAAACAAATAAGTATTAGCAAAAAACTAATGCTGGGCAATTGACTAATAGACCTTTTACTTGAGCTGATCAACGAATAATCATTCCCAAGTATCTGCTGGTGTAACCATTCCGGTAGTGAGCTTAAGGGCTTCTTCACATGAGCGTATAACACGGATGAGGGCTGTCCAATGTTTTATCGGATATCCCTTGAACCAATATTATACTAAGTGGCAGTGCCACCAGCGGATTTCGCATTTTTTTCATGCCAATTCGATATGAGACAGAAATCGCAGCATGTGCACCCATTCATGTCTATATTTGTGTGCAAAACAATGGACTGTACTTGGATGACATCCGAGTCCAGTCCGATTTATGCGAATACAGACAAGGAAGAGATGGAGAAATTAAGTTCTCCATCTTCTCCTCAGCTGTACTACAATTCTCGTATGTAAGGCATCAGAAATGCTCGTTTGTTAGGTGAATTAATTTTTATATAGGAAATCAAATGACTGTTATTGATGTACTGTATATAGGGACAGAAAGATCGTAATAAACGTTAACGATGACATACAAAGCCATCAACAACCTGTCTCCTCCTTACATCTGTGACCAAGTCTCCCGGTACTTGCCTGCACGCAACCTCAGATGCTCACAAGATCTCCTTCTCTGCTCCTCTCTTATCTCCTCTTCCCACAATCGCGTACAAGATTTCTCCCGTGCCTCCCCCATACTCTGGAACGCTCTACCTCAGCACATCAGACTCTTCCCTACCGTGGAAAGCTTCAAGAGGAACCTCAAGACCCATCTCTTCCAACAAGCCTACAACCTACAATAGCCCTCAGTCCAGTAGACCACTGCGCAACCAGCTCTGTCCTCACCTGCTGTACCATCACCCATTCCCTATAGACTGTGAGCCCTCACGGGCAGGGTCCTCTCTCCTCCTGTACCAGTCTGTTTTGTACTGTTAATGATTGTTGTACGTATACCCTCTTTCACTTGTAAAGCGCCATGGAATAATAATAATAAATAAAAATAATAATAATAACAATAGTTCTGTCCCCAACATTGTTTGTTGAGAGCTGAATGATGTTAATAGCATTGATCGGTGCTCGTTAGTAGGATGAAATTGGCCAGCGTCAATGGTTCACAAGAGGGAGTAATACATAGATAAAACTTTAGGAAATTATTAAAGAGGCACATAAATATGGCTGACTGTCTTTTTTTCAGGGACTATCGGCTACCAGAACAGTCCACATTATCTGCAAGTAACCCCTTAAATACTTTGGAAATTATGTATTTGGGAATTAGCGCCAATATATAATCATTGTTATAATGTCTCTCTTTACAAGTAAGGATGATCCATCAAAAGATCGCCTTTTTATTAAGCAGAAAGTAATTTTAACTCCTTGGTGCCGTGTGAGTTTATTATCATAATGCTCCCCATCCTAAATGTACTAATTTGAATATCATATATGTTACTCCAGTGATATGAAAGTATAAGGTTATAATAACTAAATCTTCACTTATAATGGATCATTTTACTAATCCTGTCCACTGTAGTCAATAAATATGGTATATCACAGAAGCAAATACACTACCCCTGACATTTTTGTAAATATTTTATTATATCTTTTTATGGAACAACACTGAATATCTGACACTTTGATACAATGTAAAGTAATCAGTGTACAACTTGTATAACAGTGTAAACTGAATAGCTCAAACTACAACCATTAATGTCTAAACTGCTGGCAGCAAAAGTGAGTACACCCCTAAATGAAAATGGCCAAACTGTGCCAAATTACCCATCCCCCCCCCCCCCCCCCAGTGTCATGTGGCTCATTAGTGTTACAAGGTCTCAGGTGTGAAAGCAGGTGTGTTACATTTGGTGTTATCGCTCACACTCCCTCATACTGGTCACTGGAAGTTCCACATGGCACCTCATGGCAAATAATTCTCTGAGGATCTAAAAAAAAGAATTGTTGCTCTACATAAAGATGGGCTAGGATATAAGAAGGTTGCCGACACCCTGACACTGAGCTGCAGCACGGTGGCCAAGGCCATACAACAGTTTAGTAAGACAGGTTCCACTCACAACTGGCCTCACCATGGTCAACCAAACAAGTTGAGTGCACATGCTCAGCGTCCTAGCCAGAGGTTGTCTTTTCAAAATAGACATATGTGTGCTGCCAGCATTTCTGTAGAAACTAAAGGGTTTGGCAGGTACACCTGTTAGTGCTCAGACCTTACACCACACACTGCATGAAATTGGTGTGTATGGCTGTCATACCAGAAAGAAGCCTCTTCTAAAGGTGCTGCACAAGAAAGCCCACAGACAAGCAAACTAAGCACATGAATTACTGAAACCATGTACTGTGCTCTGATGAGGCTAAGAGTGCTCTGATGAGGCAAAGATAAACTTATTTTGCTCAGATGGTTCAAGCGCATGTGGCGGCAACCAGGTGAGGAGTACAAAGACTTGCCTACAGTCAAGAATGGTGGTGGAGTGGCATGATTTGGGGCTGCATGAGTGCTGCCGACTGTGGGGAGCTACAGTTCATTAAGAGGATGCAAACATGTACTGTGACATATTGAAGCAGAGAGTGATCCACTCCCTTCGAAAACTGGGCTGCAGGGCAGTATTCTAACATATAGACCCCAATCACACATCCAAGACAACCACTGTCTTGCTAAAGAAACTGAGGGTAAAGGTGCTAGACTAGACAAGCATCTCTCCAGACCTAAACCCTATTGAGCATCTGTGGGGCATCCTCAAACAGAAGGTGGAGGAGCTGAAGGTCTCTAACATTCACCAGCTGCAAGATGTCATCATGGAGGATGGAAGAGGATTCCAGTGACTACTGTGAAATTCTATATATAAGAATAAGGCTGCACATCAACTTAGATAATGGTATAATGCCTCAAGCATATGGAAAAATATTGGAATATACAATGAAAAATGCTACTTGCTAATTTGAACATGTGAATAATGAATTGCATACCTGCTATGAATATTAGGAAAAAGGAGATATTTAGCAATCGCATTGATCAATGTAACTGAGCCCCAAAACCTCGTCAAGGTATATCTCTATATTGGGGTCCCTAGCTCTGTGACCCTAACTGTGTGTCATCTCATTGCAATTAAAAACTGCTATGGGTGGAGAGGGGTAACTAAGGACTTTCTTATATAGGAGATGGAAAAAACATGGCCGAAAGGGGCGGAGCTGTGTTCACATTCAGAAAAAAAAAAAACTACATATAACTGAATAGGATAACTGAAGTGAGCACTAATATATATATGAGTGCAAGCCAAAAATACATACTATATATAAGAATAAGGCTGCACATCAACTTAGATAATGGTATAATGCCTCAAGCATATGGAAAAATATTGGAATATACAATGAAAAATGCTACTTGCTAATTTGAACATGTGAATAATGAATTGCATACCTGCTATGAATATTAGGAAAAAGGAGATATTTAGCAATCGCATTGATCAATGTAACTGAGCCCCAAAACCTCGTCAAGGTATATCTCTATATTGGGGTCCCTAGCTCTGTGACCCTAACTGTGTGTCATCTCATTGCAATTAAAAACTGCTATGGGTGGAGAGGGGTAACTAAGGACTTTCTTATATAGGAGATGGAAAAAACATGGCCGAAAGGGGCGGAGCTGTGTTCACATTCAGAAAAAAAAAAAAAAAAACTACATATAACTGAATAGGATAACTGAAGTGAGCACTAATATATATATGAGTGCAAGCCAAAAATACATACTATATATAAGAATAAGGCTGCACATCAACTTAGATAATGGTATAATGCCTCAAGCATATGGAAAAATATTGGAATATACAATGAAAAATGCTACTTGCTAATTTGAACATGTGAATAATGAATTGCATACCTGCTATGAATATTAGGAAAAAGGAGATATTTAGCAATCGCATTGATCAATGTAACTGAGCCCCAAAACCTCGTCAAGGTATATCTCTATATTGGGGTCCCTAGCTCTGTGACCCTAACTGTGTGTCATCTCATTGCAATTAAAAACTGCTATGGGTGGAGAGGGGTAACTAAGGACTTTCTTATATAGGAGATGGAAAAAACATGGCCGAAAGGGGCGGAGCTGTGTTCACATTCAGAAAAAAAAAAAACTACATATAACTAAATAGGATAACTGAAGTGAGCACTAATATATATATGAGTGCAAGCCAAAAATACATACTATATATAAGAATAAGGCTGCACATCAACTTAGATAATGGTATAATGCCTCAAGCATATGGAAAAATATTGGAATATACAATGAAAAATGCTACTTGCTAATTTGAACATGTGAATAATGAATTGCATACCTGCTATAAATATTAGGAAAAAGGAGATATTTAGCAATCGCATTGATCAATGTAACTGAGCCCCAAAACCTCGTCAAGGTATATCTCTATATTGGGGTCCCTAGCTCTGTGACCCTAACTGTGTGTCATCTCATTGCAATTAAAAACTGCTATGGGTGGAGAGGGGTAACTAAGGACTTTCTTATATAGGAGATGGAAAAAACATGGCCGAAAGGGGCGGAGCTGTGTTCACATTCAGAAAAAAAAAAACTACATATAACTGAATAGGATAACTGAAGTGAGCACTAATATATATATATGAGTGCAAGCCAAAAATACATACTATATATAAGAATAAGGCTGCACATCAACTTAGATAATGGTATAATGCCTCAAGCATATGGAAAAATATTGGAATATACAATGAAAAATGCTACTTGCTAATTTGAACATGTGAATAATGAATTGCATACCTGCTATGAATATTAGGAAAAAGGAGATATTTAGCAATCGCATTGATCAATGTAACTGAGCCCCAAAACCTCGTCAAGGTATATCTCTATATTGGGGTCCCTAGCTCTGTGACCCTAACTGTGTGTCATCTCATTGCAATTAAAAACTGCTATGGGTGGAGAGGGGTAACTAAGGACTTTCTTATATAGGAGATGGAAAAAACATGGCCGAAAGGGGCGGAGCTGTGTTCACATTCAGAAAAAAAAAAAACTACATATAACTGAATAGGATAACTGAAGTGAGCACTAATATATATATGAGTGCAAGCCAAAAATACATACTATATATAAGAATAAGGCTGCACATCAACTTAGATAATGGTATAATGCCTCAAGCATATGGAAAAATATTGGAATATACAATGAAAAATGCTACTTGCTAATTTGAACATGTGAATAATGAATTGCATACCTGCTATGAATATTAGGAAAAAGGAGATATTTAGCAATCGCATTGATCAATGTAACTGAGCCCCAAAACCTCGTCAAGGTATATCTCTATATTGGGGTCCCTAGCTCTGTGACCCTAACTGTGTGTCATCTCATTGCAATTAAAAACTGCTATGGGTGGAGAGGGGTAACTAAGGACTTTCTTATATAGGAGATGGAAAAAACATGGCCGAAAGGGGCGGAGCTGTGTTCACATTCAGAAAAAAAAAAACTACATATAACTGAATAGGATAACTGAAGTGAGCACTAATATATATATGAGTGCAAGCCAAAAATACATACTATATATAAGAATAAGGCTGCACATCAACTTAGATAATGGTATAATGCCTCAAGCATATGGAAAAATATTGGAATATACAATGAAAAATGCTACTTGCTAATTTGAACATGTGAATAATGAATTGCATACCTGCTATGAATATTAGGAAAAAGGAGATATTTAGCAATCGCATTGATCAATGTAACTGAGCCCCAAAACCTCGTCAAGGTATATCTCTATATTGGGGTCCCTAGCTCTGTGACCCTAACTGTGTGTCATCTCATTGCAATTAAAAACTGCTATGGGTGGAGAGGGGTAACTAAGGACTTTCTTATATAGGAGATGGAAAAAACATGGCCGAAAGGGGCGGAGCTGTGTTCACATTCAGAAAAAAAAAACTACATATAACTGAATAGGATAACTGAAGTGAGCACTAATATATATATGAGTGCAAGCCAAAAATACATACTATATATAAGAATAAGGCTGAATGTGAACACAGCTCCGCCCCTTTCGGCCATGTTTTTTCCATCTCCTATATAAGAAAGTCCTTAGTTACCCCTCTCCACCCATAGCAGTTTTTAATTGCAATGAGATGACACACAGTTAGGGTCACAGAGCTAGGGACCCCAATATAGAGATATACCTTGACGAGGTTTTGGGGCTCAGTTACATTGATCAATGCGATTGCTAAATATCTCCTTTTTCCTAATATTCATAGCAGGTATGCAATTCATTATTCACATGTTCAAATTAGCAAGTAGCATTTTTCATTGTATATTCCAATATTTTTCCATATGCTTGAGGCATTATACCATTATCTAAGTTGATGTGCAGCCTTATTCTTATATATAGTATGTATTTTTGGCTTGCACTCATATATATTAGTGCTCACTTCAGTTATCCTATTCAGTTATATGTAGTTTTTTTTTTTCTGAATGTGAACACAGCTCCGCCCCTTTCGGCCATGTTTTTTCCATCTCCTATATAAGAAAGTCCTTAGTTACCCCTCTCCACCCATAGCAGTTTTTAATTGCAATGAGATGACACACAGTTAGGGTCACAGAGCTAGGGACCCCAATATAGAGATATACCTTGACGAGGTTTTGGGGCTCAGTTACATTGATCAATGCGATTGCTAAATATCTCCTTTTTCCTAATATTCATAGCAGGTATGCAATTCATTATTCACATGTTCAAATTAGCAAGTAGCATTTTTCATTGTATATTCCAATATTTTTCCATATGCTTGAGGCATTATACCATTATCTAAGTTGATGTGCAGCCTTATTCTTTTATATAGTATGTATTTTTGGCTTGCACTCATATATATATTAGTGCTCACTTCAGTTATCCTATTCAGTTATATGTAGTTTTTTTTTTTTTCTGAATGTGAACACAGCTCCGCCCCTTTCGGCCATGTTTTTTCCATCTCCTATATAAGAAAGTCCTTAGTTACCCCTCTCCACCCATAGCAGTTTTTAATTGCAATGAGATGACACACAGTTAGGGTCACAGAGCTAGGGACCCCAATATAGAGATATACCTTGACGAGGTTTTGGGGCTCAGTTACATTGATCAATGCGATTGCTAAATATCTCCTTTTTCCTAATATTCATAGCAGGTATGCAATTCATTATTCACATGTTCAAATTAGCAAGTAGCATTTTTCATTGTATATTCCAATATTTTTCCATATGCTTGAGGCATTATACCATTATCTAAGTTGATGTGCAGCCTTATTCTTATATATAGTATGTATTTTTGGCTTGCACTCATATATATATTAGTGCTCACTTCAGTTATCCTATTCAGTTATATGTAGTTTTTTTTTTTCTGAATGTGAACACAGCTCCGCCCCTTTCGGCCATGTTTTTTCCATCTCCTATATAAGAAAGTCCTTAGTTACCCCTCTCCACCCATAGCAGTTTTTAATTGCAATGAGATGACACACAGTTAGGGTCACAGAGCTAGGGACCCCAATATAGAGATATACCTTGACGAGGTTTTGGGGCTCAGTTACATTGATCAATGCGATTGCTAAATATCTCCTTTTTCCTAATATTCATAGCAGGTATGCAATTCATTATTCACATGTTCAAATTAGCAAGTAGCATTTTTCATTGTATATTCCAATATTTTTCCATATGCTTGAGGCATTATACCATTATCTAAGTTGATGTGCAGCCTTATTCTTATATATAGTATGTATTTTTGGCTTGCACTCATATATATATTAGTGCTCACTTCAGTTATCCTATTCAGTTATATGTAGTTTTTTTTTTTTCTGAATGTGAACACAGCTCCGCCCCTTTCGGCCATGTTTTTTCCATCTCCTATATAAGAAAGTCCTTAGTTACCCCTCTCCACCCATAGCAGTTTTTAATTGCAATGAGATGACACACAGTTAGGGTCACAGAGCTAGGGACCCCAATATAGAGATATACCTTGACGAGGTTTTGGGGCTCAGTTACATTGATCAATGCGATTGCTAAATATCTCCTTTTTCCTAATATTCATAGCAGGTATGCAATTCATTATTCACATGTTCAAATTAGCAAGTAGCATTTTTCATTGTATATTCCAATATTTTTCCATATGCTTGAGGCATTATACCATTATCTAAGTTGATGTGCAGCCTTATTCTTATATATAGTATGTATTTTTGGCTTGCACTCATATATATATTAGTGCTCACTTCAGTTATCCTATTCAGTTATATGTAGTTTTTTTTTCTGAATGTGAACACAGCTCCGCCCCTTTCGGCTATGTTTTTTCCATCTCCTATATAAGAAAGTCCTTAGTTACCCCTCTCCACCCATAGCAGTTTTTAATTGCAATGAGATGACACACAGGGTCACAGAGCTAGGGACCCCAATATAGAGATATACCTTGACGAGGTTTTGGGGCTCAGTTACATTGATCAATGCGATTGCTAAATATCTCCTTTTTCCTAATATTCATAGCAGGTATGCAATTCATTATTCACATGTTCAAATTAGCAAGTAGCATTTTTCATTGTATATTCCAATATTTTTCCATATGCTTGAGGCATTATACCATTATCTAAGTTGATGTGCAGCCTTATTCTTATATATAGTATGTATTTTTGGCTTGCACTCATATATATATTAGTGCTCACTTCAGTTATCCTATTCAGTTATATGTAGTTTTTTTTTTTTTTTCTGAATGTGAACACAGCTCCGCCCCTTTCGGCCATGTTTTTTCCATCTCCTATATAAGAAAGTCCTTAGTTACCCCTCTCCACCCATAGCAGTTTTTAATTGCAATGAGATGACACACAGTTAGGGTCACAGAGCTAGGGACCCCAATATAGAGATATACCTTGACGAGGTTTTGGGGCTCAGTTACATTGATCAATGCGATTGCTAAATATCTCCTTTTTCCTAATATTCATAGCAGGTATGCAATTCATTATTCACATGTTCAAATTAGCAAGTAGCATTTTTCATTGTATATTCCAATATTTTTCCATATGCTTGAGGCATTATACCATTATCTAAGTTGATGTGCAGCCTTATTCTTATATATAGTATGTATTTTTGGCTTGCACTCATATATATATTAGTGCTCACTTCAGTTATCCTATTCAGTTATATGTAGTTTTTTTTTTTTTTCTGAATGTGAACACAGCTCCGCCCCTTTCGGCCATGTTTTTTCCATCTCCTATATAAGAAAGTCCTTAGTTACCCCTCTCCACCCATAGCAGTTTTTAATTGCAATGAGATGACACACAGTTAGGGTCACAGAGCTAGGGACCCCAATATAGAGATATACCTTGACGAGGTTTTGGGGCTCAGTTACATTGATCAATGCGATTGCTAAATATCTCCTTTTTCCTAATATTCATAGCAGGTATGCAATTCATTATTCACATGTTCAAATTAGCAAGTAGCATTTTTCATTGTATATTCCAATATTTTTCCATATGCTTGAGGCATTATACCATTATCTAAGTTGATGTGCAGCCTTATTCTTATATATAGTATGTATTTTTGGCTTGCACTCATATATATATTAGTGCTCACTTCAGTTATCCTATTCAGTTATATGTAGTTTTTTTTTTTTTCTGAATGTGAACACAGCTCCGCCCCTTTCGGCCATGTTTTTTCCATCTCCTATATAAGAAAGTCCTTAGTTACCCCTCTCCACCCATAGCAGTTTTTAATTGCAATGAGATGACACACAGTTAGGGTCACAGAGCTAGGGACCCCAATATAGAGATATACCTTGACGAGGTTTTGGGGCTCAGTTACATTGATCAATGCGATTGCTAAATATCTCCTTTTTCCTAATATTCATAGCAGGTATGCAATTCATTATTCACATGTTCAAATTAGCAAGTAGCATTTTTCATTGTATATTCCAATATTTTTCCATATGCTTGAGGCATTATACCATTATCTAAGTTGATGTGCAGCCTTATTCTTATATATAGTATGTATTTTTGGCTTGCACTCATATATATATTAGTGCTCACTTCAGTTATCCTATTCAGTTATATGTAGTTTTTTTTTTTCTGAATGTGAACACAGCTCCGCCCCTTTCGGCCATGTTTTTTCCATCTCCTATATAAGAAAGTCCTTAGTTACCCCTCTCCACCCATAGCAGTTTTTAATTGCAATGAGATGACACACAGTTAGGGTCACAGAGCTAGGGACCCCAATATAGAGATATACCTTGACGAGGTTTTGGGGCTCAGTTACATTGATCAATGCGATTGCTAAATATCTCCTTTTTCCTAATATTCATAGCAGGTATGCAATTCATTATTCACATGTTCAAATTAGCAAGTAGCATTTTTCATTGTATATTCCAATATTTTTCCATATGCTTGAGGCATTATACCATTATCTAAGTTGATGTGCAGCCTTATTCTTATATATAGTATGTATTTTTGGCTTGCACTCATATATATATTAGTGCTCACTTCAGTTATCCTATTCAGTTATATGTAGTTTTTTTTTTTTCTGAATGTGAACACAGCTCCGCCCCTTTCGGCCATGTTTTTTCCATCTCCTATATAAGAAAGTCCTTAGTTACCCCTCTCCACCCATAGCAGTTTTTAATTGCAATGAGATGACACACAGTTAGGGTCACAGAGCTAGGGACCCCAATATAGAGATATACCTTGACGAGGTTTTGGGGCTCAGTTACATTGATCAATGCGATTGCTAAATATCTCCTTTTTCCTAATATTCATAGCAGGTATGCAATTCATTATTCACATGTTCAAATTAGCAAGTAGCATTTTTCATTGTATATTCCAATATTTTTCCATATGCTTGAGGCATTATACCATTATCTAAGTTGATGTGCAGCCTTATTCTTATATATAGTATGTATTTTTGGCTTGCACTCATATATATATTAGTGCTCACTTCAGTTATCCTATTCAGTTATACTGTGAAATTCTAGTGAACTCCATGCCCAAGAGTGTTAAGACAGTTCTTGAAAATAATGGTGGCCACACAAAATATTGACACTTTGGGCCCAATTTGGCTATTTTCACTTAGGAATGTACACTTATGTTGCCAGCGGTTTTGACATTAAAGGCCACTTTACACACAGAGATAAATCTTTGGCAGATCTGTGGTTGCAGTGAAATCATGGACATATTGTTCCATTTGTACACAGCCACAAACCTGGCACTGATTGTCCACAATTTCACTGCAACCACAGATCTGCTGCAGTTGTATCTGTGTGTGTGACAGGCCCTTTAGGCTATTTTCATACAGGGCGTTTTTTTGCATGTTTTTTTTTATTGGTTCCATGCAAATTCATGCTTAAAAAACGCTGCTTTTATACCACCAGAAATCTCATACACACACACACACACACACACACACACACACACACACACACACACACACACACTTGCTTTTTTTTCTGACTGAAATAGCAACCTGCTTGCATTTTGCTGCATTTTAAAAGAGTCTGAATTGCAGAGCAGTGCCACTGACTTTAATGGACCAGAAAATAAATACTAATTTCAACCTGTGGACAGGAGTGGCACTGTTTTATATGAAAGCTGCCATGTGATTGTAATTCTGGAGAGCCCCTTTAAATATATTAGTCATTTACTGTGAAATATATTTGGGCTCACACTTATTTCTTCAGTGGAGTAAAGTACATACTGATTAAATCATAGTTTAACTCATTCTCATTAATATTTGCACAAACTGTGTGAACAGATGGTTTTCCCTAGGAGAGACTGGGCAGCTACTTTTCGATACATACAAAGAGGAATCCGTGGAGTTTGTAGCGTGGCTCTGTAGTAAATCTAGGATTATTATTAAAGCTGTCTCCTTGAGTTTCATGGCACACAAATTACAGGGGACTTTTCTGGCAATATATATTAACTCCACACATCTGCTATTTATTATCAGTTATTGGTAAAACATAGGGCATATATAACATTTGCTCTGTTTCCTTTGGAAAAAAGACCATGTGTTCAGCAGAAATAATTGTGCGTGCCCATATTTGTATAAATTTGTGGCACACGCTCTTCCACACAATGGCTTGAAGGGGTTGTCCAGTTGAGACAACTTTTTTTCTTTACAAGTGATGCCAGAAGACAGGCTAATCCCTCTTAAGATCGGGGGAAATGGCTAGCCGGTCAGCTGCAGGTGGACTGAAGCACATTCTGCCGACTGTGTAATTACCCCGCATCACTCCAACTGGCTCACTCAAGGCCACTTTTGTAAAATACATACATAAGTATGGAGCATACATGAATTTTGTATTTAGATTAAGGGCCGCTTTACATGCTACAACATCGCTAAAGCGATGTCGTTGGGGTCACGGAGTTTGTGACGCACATCCGGCCGCGTTAGAGATGTTGCATGTGACACCTATGAGCGATTTTGAATCGTTGCAAAAACGTTCAAAATCGCTAATCGGTGACATGGGGGTCCATTCTCAATTATCGTTGCAGCTGCAGGTACAATGTTGTTCGTCATTCCAGCGACAGCACACATTGCTATGTGTGACACCGCAGGAACGAGGAACCTCCCCTTACCTGCCTCCACCGGCAATGCGGAAGGAAGGAGGTGGGCGGGATATTCGTCCCGCTCATCTCCGCCCCTCCGCTTCTATTGGCCGGCCGCTTAGTGACGTCGCAGTGATGCCAAACGCACCTCCCCCTTGAGGGAGGGATTGTTCGGCGGTCACAGCGACGCCGCTTAACAGGTATGTGCGTGTGACGCTGCCGTAGCGATAATGTTCGCTACGCTAGCGATCACCACATATCAGCCGTACGACGGGGGCGGGTGCTATCGCGCTTAATGTTGCAGCGTGTAAAGCGGCCCTTAGTCTAAAATAATTAATTTTTGATATAGGTTTAAAAACTATCACCATAAAATTGAAAAACTAAAATGTCCTGTTGTAGCCTTACTCAAGGGAAATGGGTCTGATCTGAGCTTAGGCCTTGCCAACCTTATGACTTTGCATGAGGCCTAGTCACTAGGCTTTGCATGACGTCATGATGTGAATTGCGCATTGATGTTATAACAATGTAGGAGCCTAGTAATTGCAAAAGGAGCCCAAGATGCTGGCAATCAAGTGAAATCTGAGAAAGATCACGCTACCTTGGTTTGGTCTCCACAGGTCACCACTACTGGTGAGGATCCTAGACCAGGATAGGGCAAATATTTTAACTCACCTTAAACCACACGGTATATGTTTTTGCAGTGGTCCATTGTGCAAAGTGATAGTTTTTGCGTTTTCCTAAACAGTTAAATATATGAAGGGAGGGCAATAGTACACTCTTTAGGCTTTGGTGTGGTGAATAGGGACCTATAGAAATGTTAATGTGTACAACGGGAACATTTCCTGATGTACATGTTAGCTAAAAGTTTGATTCAAAGTGTTTTTGCGAGATTTCTGGAGAAAAATCCTTAAAAGGTTGTAACATTTTCAGACCAATTGAAGTTATGCAGAAATTTTGCGACTTTTGGAGTTTTCACGTCAGTCTCACCAATGCTGGTGGAGCATGGGCAGAATGGGGCATGGTGATGCCTATCTGACAAATTCTTCAACAGTTACGCAAATTTAGTGGCATGATTTACACCAGAAAAACACTAACGTACCTGACTAAAGTAAAACTTCTAGTGGGGTAGCACAGAGGTTTCCAACAGTGATAAGATGCTACGAATTCATTAAGAGGCAAATGTCAATTAATGAATTTGGCACATTATATCACTTACCCCTGCACGACCATCATTAAAACGGCACCATCATCAATAAGACTGGAGTATGAAACCCCAGCCTTGTTAAATCAGGCCCATAGTGTTTGAGATCCCAAAGCATACTGCTTTCAAACCCAAGAAACCAGCAGAATACTGAATTACTTGATAATAAAATAATTTACACAAGTGCATAACTTTTCAATGATGACCTACCAGAAGAGAATTAAATATGCACATTAAAATATATATTTTTTTAAATATTACTTCTATATTGAGTCATCATTGCTGAAGTTACGCTGCGTGCCCACGATCAAGGTTCACAGTGTTTTGTAAGGAGTGTGTTTTTGCTGCATCCAAAATGCAGAGTTGTACAGTACAAGCATAGTGGATGAGATTTCTAGAAATCCCATGCCCACTATGCTTGTTTTTCCCGCAGAGTAAATTTACCTGTGCTGCGGATTCCCGAGGGAGAACAGAGAGAAAGTCTACAGCGACCCAATGCCTGATTGGGGACAGGAGCAACTCTGGTCTGCTGCAGAGAGTACTCGCAACCCTGCAGAAGTGGACAGCATGTCCAGATAGTGGGCACGTACCCTTACAGGCCCGAAAATTTTTTAATGATGTTTTCTTCTAATTCCAGTTAGGTATAAATGGTCATGGAGACCATACATGGATAGAGAGGTGCATAGATGAATATACATTTATTTCAGGGTTTGGATCACTCATGGTTTTATAACCACATAAATATCAGAGCTGTATGTATTGTCAGTGGCGTCGAGTGAGCACTACCATGCCTGGGTGCTCGAAATGAGCAGGTTGGACGTTTGATTGGGCTCGACTTGAGTACTGAGTAAAATGGAAGCCTATGGGAAACGCAAGCATTTTTCCAAAAGATTCCCATAGACTCGCTACTTCAAACGAGCAGGTGGGAGGCTTGGACGGGCTCGACTAGAGTACTGAGTATAATGGAAGCCTATGGGGAAACTCAAGCATTTTTCCAAAATATTCCCATAGACTCTATACTTCAAAAGAGCAGGTTGGAGGCTGGGATGGGCTGGACTAGAGTACCTGAGTATAATGGAAGCCTATGGGGAAACTCAAGCATTTTTCCAAAATATTCCCATAGACTCTATACTTCAAAAGAGCAGGTTGGAGGCTGGGATGGGCTGGACTAGAGTACCTGAGTATAATGGAAGTCTAGATGAAACTCAAGCATTTTTCCAGAAGGTTCCGGTAAAATGCATAAGTTCCTCATAGACTTCCATTATACTCGGTACATGAGTGGAGCCCGTTGAAGCGTCCGACCTGCCCGTTTCGATCACTGAGCATCTGGGCACGCTCATCATTAGTTGTGACCATGTCTCGGCACAGACGTAGTCTCTATTTTCACATTTATATATATTTTAACAAAGCACTAAAGCAGTTTTCCATTAGGCTAATAATCATCCAATTTTAAAACTCACTGGCTTAATTGGCCCATTCTGGCCAGAATGTGTAGTCACAAATAAAAACATATCCAAAATTAACAATCATGGTCTTAGGTCTTCAGAATAATGTCAGGAACGTGACGGGTCAGTCATCTCTCTCTAGCTTTGCTTTCGGTTGTAGCACACACATGTCCATTGCAGCCTTAATAGCAAAAGGCACATGGCAGTAGCAGCAATGTGATGTATGACTGACTTTTTTCATCTTTATGCGAAATATTTTGTGATTTTTGTGAATTTGTCGAAAAAAGACAGTCTTTGTTGTCCATAGCAACCAATCACTGTACAGTTTCCATGTCTTACAGTGGTCCTGAAAAATGAAAGCAGTGCTGTCATTGGTTGCTATGGGCAATATATAGAGTATTTCTTCCTCAATGTACTTCTACAGATAGGGGATGTCTTACTAGAAAAAACGTGTGGCCGCAGCCAAAATGTCTTTAGTTTTTCTTACTTCTTTTAGTGAGGTTCCTACCTGTTGAAAACTGATACTTGGTAAATAAAATCCATAGCAAAAAGTATAAAAAAATGTTACTGCCTCTAAGGCCCCCTTAAGGCCTCTTTCACACGTCCGTGTCTCCGGTACGTGTTTGGTCCTTTTCCTCACGTACCGGAGACACGGGCACGCGTAGACCCATTTAAATCAATGGGTCTGCGCTCACGTGCGTGTTCTGCCATGGACCGTGTGTACGTGTGGAGCATACGTGTGTCCGTGTGCTCCATCCGTCAACATGTCTGGTTTTTCTCCGGCATCATGGGAGTCACACGGAATGAAAACAGACCACACGGAGGTGTTCCGTGTGACACGCGCCGGAGAAAACACGTGTTTGAGAAAATAAAAAAAAACTTTACTCACCTTCTCCAGCCCTGCTGTCTCTGCCACTGCTGTCACTCGCTTTGGACTGCCGCTCATTATGCTCATTGAATATTCACTTCACTGCGGACGGAAGCAGCAGCAGTGGGGAGTCGGCAGGACTGGAGACCAGCGCCAGGGACAGGTGAGCAGAAAGTTCCCGTTCTCCGTGTGTTATCACGGATAACACACGGAGAACACACGTAGGCCATAAACACAGCTCACGGAGGGCAAAACGCACCTCTGACACGTCCGTGAAAAATGTGCGTGGTTTTTCACGAATGTGTGAAAGAGGCCTCACACAGTGATTCTGGTACGTATGTGACAGTTTTTATACGTACCAGAATCACGGACATACGAAGACCCACTAAAATCAATGGGTCTGCGCACACATCAGTGTCTATGTGTTCTGCACGGAGATAAGTCATTTTTTTTTCCACCAGCACTGATGTCACCCGGACCATACAATGATGTGCTCCGTGTAACATCAATATGACACATACCGGAGAAAACATGTATCTGTGAAATAAAATTATTTTCTATATTCACCTGTCTCCAGTGATGCTGTCTTCGGCGCTGCTGTGACTTGCTTCTACGCCCTCCAATTAAGCTCATGAATATTCACTGCACCGCGGACCCGGAAGCAGCAGCGCCGGAGACATCAGCACCATGGATAGCATTGGCGTGCACAGGTGAGTATAAAGTTCCTGCTCTCCGTGTGCTATCACAGGTGGCACATGATGAACACTAGTGCGCCCAAATCACGGCACACAGCGGGCCATATGCACCTTCAACATGGTCCGTAAAAAACGTGAGTGTTTTTCACTGACATGTGAAAGAGGTCTAATGCACGTCTATGGGGAAAATCTGCACATAAAACTCGGGTACCGTAAATTGCCATGTTGCGGATTTAAAACTTGCACCGGAGGCCAGTTTACACTGAGCAATAAAGCACAGTGGGCAGGAGATTTCGATCAATTTCATCCGCTTTTCTGGAACAGCATTTTTGCCGTAGTGAAAATACATAGTGTCAAGAACTCACAAAAAACACATCGTGGGCACTCCGCCTTTGAGTT